>NC_142943.1:46832396-46869896 GCF_046866305.1 Octopus bimaculoides
TGTATGCGTGAGAGTGTGTGTATGTGTCTCTGTGTGTGAGAATGTGCGAATGCTTGTGTGTGTGTGCGCGCGCGCGCGCGCGTGTGTGTGTGTGTTTTAGCATTCAGTTGGCGACCGGTGCTTTCATGTCGATCGTTCAGCACAAAAGACCATTCGTGGTGTGATTCTAGCGACGCCACACGTTGTTAAGAAATCTCAAACAGACGCCATAATGCTTGGAGAAAAAAAGTTTCCGGCGAAACTGACGCCGTCGATACGTTTGGTATACGAGATACATACATACATACACACACATACATACATACATACATGCATACATACATACATACATACATAAACACATACATACATACATACATACATACATGCATACACACATACATGCATACACACATACATACATATATACATATATACATACATACATGCATGCATACATGCATGCATACATACATACATACATACACACACATACATATATACATACATATACGCATTTATGTTTGTGTGTTGTCTAAAGATATATATATATATGTGTGTGTGTGTGTATGTGTGTGTGTGTGTGTGTGTGCGTGTTTGCATATATATATATATATATATATATATATATATATATATATATATATATATATATATATATATATATATACACGTATATGTACGTATATATATATACATAAATATATACATACATATATACATATATATATATACATATATATGCATAACTATATACATATATATGTATATATATTGTGTGCGTGTGTGTGTGTTTATATATATATACGTATGTATATATACATACACACACACACACGTATTTAAATATACATGACTATTCATGTGTGTGCGTGTGTCTGTGTATACACGTTCTTATATATACATTCACATATTCATTCATTCATACATACATAAACACGTTCATAAATATACGTAAGCATACACAAGTACACACACAAACACACGTACACGTACACACGCACGCACACACATACGTGTACACACGCGTGCACAGATATTTAATGGAGTCTTAATTGAAGTAATGGAGTATTGTATAAACGGTCCGATTTATCGATCTGCAAATCAATGGCCATAAGGATAGATTAATAAAGGAGTTGGTCTGCAATGTTATGCCTGTGTTGATCGTATCAGCTTCGTGATGTTTCAGCTTCCCTGCCATGATAACAATGTCAACTGATCATAGATTGGTCAACTATGCTAATATATTGATGAAGTATTGTATAGTCGTGTCCTATACTGTAGTGTTATTGTTGAGACCCGATTCAACTCTGAAAAGAAAACCTATAATCAAAAGCATTCCAGTTGTGCCCATCCCGTCTCGTTTGTCTACCAATAAGTACATTGTGCAGTGTTTTCGTTCTTTCTTTTTTTTCTTTGTTGTTGTTTTGAGATGGTAATGTGCAAAATGTGCACATATAAACTCTCCCTTGTTAATGTAATTCCAGTGATTGGAAGGGAACAGATGTTTTGAGCGGGATATGGTGATGGTGAGGTGAGGGGCACGGCCGTCCGATGCGCTGTTCCGTGGAATGGTGAGGTAAGGCAGCTCGTAAGGTTATGTAACATGGTGAGGTACTCTATGGTCTGACCAGGCGTTCTGTGGTCTTTCTATGCAAAAGATTCACAACGAATTTTAAGTTCGAGTTGATGCCTTTCTCAGCCACTGTGCACGCCATTTTTCCTTTGCCATGAAAAAATTCGAAGAGCAAAAAGAGTGCTTATTTATTTATTTATTTATTTATTTATTTCATTTAATTATTTATTGTTTATGGCATTTTTTTACACCATCGACTCGAAGACATTTTCCTGCTTCCCTAAATATTCACGCGTGTCGTTGAAAATTTTTAAGAGTGTCTGGTAGAGCTGTTGCAAAAAGGTTACCTCCTTAACATGGCTAGAGTCATCCGGAAAGTATTGGATAGTTGAAGAGAACAAATAGCATGACACGATGAGTTGAAGATAGCAAGCTCGCTGCTCATGCAAAATTCAAGGAGTTCGATCAAGACCTGAGTTAAAAGAATGGTAACAATGATATAAGACAGAGAACGCGTGTAGAATAATTTCACAATTAAAAGAAATGGATTTCTAATGGTGCTAACCACAGTTAAACGCCGGGTCGTAGCAAAGTTAATGAACCGTGCTGGCTAGTGAATTGAAAAATGTCCCGAGTATATATGAAACACGATTGAGTGTAGAGATGCGGAAAAATTTAATAGAAGTTATGCAAAATGAGAGAGGAAGCAAATCTAAAAGTGATATAATGTATTTATCTACTGGTTCATATTTAACAAACTGATGCGGAACAAACGCACTGCAGCGACAAATTAGCAAGGTCTGCAACAGAAATATTTCCAGGAAAAAAAAAGAAAGAAAAAAAACGCGTCTTTCGTGAAAGTAAAATCGTAAATACGAAATAAATGATTTGCGAGTCAAATTAAGAAGATATTTCCCGAGATCAGGTTTGGCCTAGCTTGGCGCCTTTTGTGTCTACTCTCAGTGTCCCGTAATTACACACACTCACACATGCGCAGATTTACAAAGGAGAGATACGCACGCACTTAGACGCACACATACTAACACAGATACTCACTTCAAACACACACATACACACACACAAGCAAAACAAACAAACATGCACACAATGACGAAATCTAAGAGAGGTGACGAGGCTAGAGTGTTTGGCCTTTTCACTTCCGGACAGTCAAATATATCGACCCTATTATGTGACAGGTACTATATTTTATCGAAACTAGAAAGAAGAACAGTTTCTTTGACGGGATTTGAACTCAGGATATGAAGGTTTGTAAGTAAATACCAGCAAATATTTTGTTCGGAGCTCTACCGATTATGCCAGTTCATTGCCAAATACGAAGACAAGAGTATAAGAGTCAAAATATGAAAGAAATTCTCACGCATACGGAAATGCATGCACACTGACTCGCGCGCATACACACACACACACACACACGCACACACGCGCACACACACACACACACACACACACACACACACACACACACACACACACACACACACACACACAGAGCAATGTGCGTGTGCAGGAACTGGCATGAAGAATTAGCAACAAATTCTATATGTCGCTAACACTAAAAGAAGCCTTATTAATTTTGACAATACCTCCTTAACGTTGTTAAAGAAATACTGCGTATGTAAATGTGTCCCTATGTAAGTGTGTGTGTGTGTGCGCGCGCGCACGCTTAAGTCACGTCGCTTCCGTTGTAACAATACAAGTATCCAGTAGAATTGGTCTTCTGTTGAGTGTATCCTTGTGTGTGAGGTTGGATGGAAGTCTGGCTAGCACACTTGTTTCCATTTTATTGAAAACTTTTAGATAGATGCCAATTACGAAAATCACAGCCATTATTGAGGGAAATGAATAGTAAAAGAAATGTACGAACATCGTAATGTTAACCACTTACATCCATCGATCTCTACACGCCATGTTTATATATATATATTGTTTTCGAGACGCCATGTTACGAAAATAAAAGCCATTTTTAGAGAGATTAATGATAAAATAATTACAAGCTTTTACTGATTATTTTTATTTTTTTTGTTTTGCAATTTTAGCCAATCAGATTTATGTTCGATACCTCATCCAGCAGACGACTGCAATCGCAATCGTCTGCTGGATGAGAAATAAGACTGGATAAATATTTACAAAACCTTTGAAGACAAAACATTTGATAAAAGAAAATGAAAGGAAATAATAAATTAATATTTACAAAGAAATTTTGCGACGCATTGCAACCCCAAAGCCTAACCTTAATTCTCAATCCTAAAATACCAAATATGCTTATAATGTTTATTACACCGATAAATAAAGGACAACGTTCGATGGAACTGGTAATGGTGGAAAAGGTCGGTAAAAGTGATGCAGCTATGTTTTGAATTTGGATGAGTTAATATACCATGCAGAGAAGAAGATACTGACGCTTCTGGGTTGTCACTTGATCTAAGAAAGAGATACTGTATGTTCTTTTATTGCGGGACAATATATTGACACAAATATGAGAGAACACGATTAATTCTGTCCTTCATTTCTCTGAGTTTAGGTGCTGCTGAGTTGGAAGGACCAAGTAATAAAGATCCAGTTGTTGGTGTTGTTACCGTTGTTGGTGTTGCTTAACTTCAAACCCATCCTGAATAAGAAGACCTACGATCAAATTTGTTCCAACCGCGATTTCCCCATAATATTTCTATGTGTTATGTCGAGAAATTTATTGCGCGATGCTTTCCTTTCCTTATGCTTTTGAGATGGAATTGTGATTTTCGTAAATGGAATTGAGATGGAATTGTGATTTTCGTAAATGGAATTGAGATGGAATTGTGATTTTCGTAATTGGAATTGAGATGGAATTGTGATTTTCGTAATTGGAATTGAGATGGAATTGTGATTTTCGTAATTGGAATTTGAGGTATTGCTGGCTATTATTTTGTTGCAAACCAAGCGGCTACGCAGAAGCGCCTTCTTTAGTTCAGTTTAGCTGTTGTTGATGTTGTCATTGTTGCTGCTGTTGTTGTTGTTCTTGTCCCTGTTGCTGCTGCTGCTCTTTGTCAACCTTGATTGAAAGCGTTTATGATAAAATGCATTCCAGCGATGACCACCACGCCATTTCCTATATTAGCGTGTATATTGTCTGTGTCCTTCTTGTTTGAAAATTCAACGGAAATTTGACTGCTTTTTAGCAGATTGGGTGATCCTGAATAGAATCTGCCGCTGAAGTCAATTAAATACGTTGCCCTGCAAAGGAATAAAGTCTGTTTAAATGAAATTGTAAATTCTTAAGTCCTGTAACCTGGTCACGTTGCTAGGACCTCGGCGAAGAAATCGTTTCCCAGCAGTGTACCAAGAACACGTCAGCCAGGCGGACTTCAGCAGCAGCAGCAACTACAGCAGCAGAGTTAGTGTCATTCATAGAATAAATCTTATCTGAAGATTTGTCGAAAATCAATTTGATATTTCCATTCCAATGTTAATGTTCATTAGACCGTAAGAATAACCTTAAAAGGTCAAGCCTATGGTTTCTATAAATAACTGCAGTTTGCCATATTTTTAACGGTCTTTTTCTTATTCTTTTGCTTTCCTTTTTTCTCATCATGACCACATAAACACTTCACTTCTTATTGAGTTGGTGACATTTCTGAGAAATGCTTCCTCTTGGCCGTAACCTCCTCTATTCGTGTTGATTCCTTTTATAGATAAAGATATTGGGAAAAAAGCGTTGAATCATAAGAGATAAGGAATTGATCTTAAGTAAAATGTCTTGAAGTCATCGCAAGTGCCGTGGAGCAAGACAAGAGGAAAGCTCCTGGGAAACAGACAGGGCAACGTTGTTTCAATCCCAGCATGAAGCCATTACATTTTTTTTATAATATCCTTGGAAGGGGCAAAATATAACTGTGTTCCATTTGTTCATTAATGTATAACGCGTCCTATTTTTAAAAATGGTGTGATTTGTTATTTCTAGAAGGCCTAGCCAAAAGCTTCTTCATTTCATTCGTCAAGGTGAAATGGGTGCGGGCGGGTGGATCAGTTATTAATCTTTTATATCCACCCCTTACATTTTGTTGTTGTGTCGCAAGGTACCGCGACACATTTAATATATCGATGTATCGATTGGATCCTACGACAGTGTTGACATCTACGATCTTGTAGGTCACTTTGTATTAAACTCATTGAGATCCCAAGTACCCATCCCACGACATTGGTCTATACCGAGATGCCGGATTGGGTATTTCCCATGGCCGTGATGGTCACACCCGAGTTAAATTTAGGAAACAACTTCAGGCCTTAAAATTACAGTCATTACTAATCTAACGTTGATTTTTTTTATACGTTTCTCTCGACCTGAACTCTTCCTCTTATAAACCCTGCCATAAGTCCAACGAGAAACTTTCTTACATATACAAACAGTCTTGTCACCCCCATCCCATAGTTTTTAGAAACCTGATAACCAACATTAGTAATAGAATATCCGACCTATCTTCCTCTAAAGAAATTTTCATGGAGGCAGCTCCCTACTACAACAATGCCTTAGACAATAGTGGCTTTGAGGATAAGTTAATATACAGACCCTCTAGTAATAATAATAATAATAGACCTAGGAGAATAATTTGGTTGGCCCCACCCCTTTCCCTTAATGTTAAAACTAACATAGGTAAAATATTTCTGCCTTAGACAAACATTTTCCAGAAAATCACAGGTACAGATAAATATTCAATAGGCGCTCAGTCAAATTATCATCTAGCTGCTTCCCCAATATGAAGAGCATCGTTACATGCAAACACTACCGACAGCCTACTCCCTTTTGTAACTGTAGAGACCCAGGAATCTCTCCGCTCGACCGGAGGTGCATGATTAGATACGTGATATATGAGGCAGAAGTCACAACAACGCTAGATGATAACAACACCGAAAAGAAGAGCTACAACGTGCTATGTGAAGGCGACTTCAAAAATCGCAACACTAACTACATATCTTCCTGCCGACTCAGGTACAAAAGTAAAACCACTAAGTTGGCTAGCAACGTGGGGGGGGGGGAATGAAGTCTAACGCCACACCACATACAGTTAAGTTGAAAATAGTTGAAAGGTCCACACCATATGTCAACGGATCAAAAAAATGTAAACTTGGCATAGTTGAAAAAACACAGATCCTTTTCAGATGTATGAGCGCCACCGCACTGCTGAGTTCCAGATCTGAATTTTTCAACAGATGTAAACATATGCCTAAGTTCCTGTTGGGGAATTGGAAAATATCACGGTATCCTGATTGAGAAGCTGTACCGCAAACCCTAGGCACCTATCCATTCAGCCTTTTGACTTTACGATCAAAGGGGACATAACTATATGTTTTCCCTTCTTTTTTTCTCTGTTTACTTTTTTTCGTTTCCCGGTGTTTTCAATCTTCTACCTTTTACATCTACTTCCTTCTCGCCTATTCTCGTATTTTCTCTCATCCTATCGTTCTGTTTTAGCTTGTTATGTCGAGCGTGTTATAAAATGCTGTCTAAGTTGTTTTTCATTGCACTGAAGCTATTAGTAGCTCATAAAAATATATGCTGCATTTATCAATATATATATATATATATATATACACACACACATATATACACACACACACTAGTATACTCATGCTGTTAAAAATGTTGCCACTTTAAAGGAAATAAATCAAAACTAGTAATTAATGAATGCTTTGAATTAACATACATTGCATATATTTGATATAGATTTGTTGTAACGCATCATATATATTGCAAGACCAGATTCTCACCAAAGAGTATTTACCAAAAGGGTTACATTTTGTCAAGAATTAGTGTAGCATGTGTTCCATAGATATAATGTCATTATGACATGTCCTATATATAGAACTGCTATGGTGAAACACATCACAACATGCAAATTTTATTCAATATACGTTGAATGTATATATTTTCTATGGTTATTGTAAATGAGTTTCCGTATGAAATATATTAGAATTTTTATCTACTAAAATGCATATATTTGCATAATGTATATTCCAGGTAAAGCACATATACATTACCGAACATAATATAAACATTTTTCTATTGTGACTTTCTTTGGGAATATGGGCAGAATGCTATTATATCCTTGGTGTAGTTTTTACCATACATACATATGTATGTATGTATGTATGTGTGTATGCATGCATGTATGGAAGATTACAAAATGATATGTTGTTCGATGCGCTTTGTTATTCGGATTTCACGTACTTTGAACGAAACGACCAAATATACACGCTGAATCCACTGTAAGACCTCGTTTGCAACCCGCCACATAACTGTGTCCGGAACAAATTCATGTTTGATGTGTTTCATACTCTATTGAGTTGCAAGGGCATCATTAGTTACTTCATCTTCATATAATAGACCTCGATGTCTGTTGAGAGGAGTCTGCGCCTTTCCAATTCATACCTATGCAAGCCTCTAAACTTAACTTTCCAAGATTCTGAAGGTGAGTTCAATAACACTAAATTGAGTTGAGAGTCACCAAGTTGTTTAGGTTGACTCGGCGAGTATAAACAGAGAATCTTTAGTAAAAATACGGATTGCTAATCACTGATCTGATGACCAATTAGATATTCTTTTATTGTTTTACTCATTTACTTGTTTCAGTCATTTGACTGCAGCCATGCTGGAGCACCGCCTTAAAGGGTGCTAGTCGAAGAAATTGACCCAGAAGTTATTCTTTGTAAGCATCTAAGTTACGGGGACATGAACACACCAGTATTGGTTGTCAAGCGATGGCAGGGGGACATAGACACACATGCAACACAATATATATATATATTTGTGTTGAATTTTTGTGAATCTCTGAAACGGCCTAGCGAATCATGCATGCACCCCCATTTCAGCATTTCATCTGCTAATTACTCCGGCACGCAGGAGCTATAGGGATAGAATGGGGCATGCCAACGCTAGGCCGAAACAGCTGTAAGTTTCTGTATATTCTCCAATTGCTAAATGTACTTTATATTTGTAACCTTGATTGTTAATATGACATGGTATGTCATAAGCATCCCCAGTAATAGGTAATATTGTGGCTTTTGTCATTTTAGTTACAAAATAAATAAATTAATTCAATAGAATACACTGTCTGCAAGTCGATGGATACCGCATATTCTCCTCCATTTTCTTATTGCTATATATATATATATATATATATATATATATATATATATATACGATGGGCTTCTTCTAGTTTCCGTCTACCAAAATCCACTTATAAAGCTTTGGTCAGCCCGAGGCTATAGTAGAAGACACTTGCCCGAGGTACCACCCATGACGGACCGATGCACGACGCGTCGAAACAATTGTAGTGATTAAAAAAAAAAAAAACTTTGTGAATTCTATTTTCTATCTCGTGTACGTTATAAACTCTACAGACACGAAAGAATTCATGAAGTAAATATAGTGGCATTTAAACACATACTGTTGATGACATTAGGTAGTCAAATACAGTGAACAGGCTTTAAACGGCCTACTACAAGGTGTATGCCCAAAATGAAAATTGTATATATATATATATATATATATATATATATATGCATGATACATACATGCATTTATACATTACCCACGTATAAACACTGTAACTTAACCAGAGTTATATGCGTATAACACATACACACACACACACATATACATTTATGGAAGTGTTTGCCACATATACTTGCAAATATTGTACATATATTTAGTTGGTATTTATGAGATCCTGTGTGTATAGAGCGGGACAAAATTTATGTGAGCTCAGAAGTTGTGGGGAATAACATTAAATAATTCGATACATTTCGTCTGTGGTGGTCCTGCTGGGAGAGAGACATTCAATCAAAGATTGGTTAATTTAATGTATTATGTTTATGTTCTTGTAGATTAGCTGGTGTCTGCTACCAGACATTATTTATATGTATATTATTATACACACTGTGTGTGTATGCGTGTGATCGTGCGTTTGTGTGTGTGTGTGTGTGTGTGTGTGTGTGTGTGTGTGTGTGTGTGTGTGTGTGTGCGCGTGCGTTTGCCCGTGCGTTTGTGTGTGCATGTATGTAAGTAGGTAAGTTAGTAGGTAGGTGGTTAAGTAGGTAGGTAGGCGTCTAGGTAATTATTTACAAGCATATAGATAGAAACATAGAATACATACATTTACAAACATGCAAAGACCGCAATGCAGACTCAGATATCTATATATACATATATTCATACTAACATAATACATACATACACACGCAAACGCACGCTGGGTTGCAATTCTTTGATATCTTGCTACCGTGTTGGTGCAGTACCTTTCTCCAGAAGGTTGCTTCTTCTTCCAGCCTCAGGGAGATTTCATTTTCTAATCTTTCATCTTTCGAGAATCTGCTGCAAAACTAGCAGATTAACTGATCTCACATCCTTAACACATTGACCATAATCAAGTAAATCTGGTTTCACAAACATTTTGCCGATAGTTGACTGATTCATGATAATTATCTTATTTACACTTATAAGAGACAAAGATCGAATTTAGTTTGAAGGGGCAGATCCTGCGTCTGTTACTAAATGTGTGTGTTACTGGGTTACACTCAATGGCATAGCGTAGGTGACATAGGAAACCTGCCAGTATATTAGAGTTCGGCGCAGATTGAGAGAATTTATTGGTAGACGTTGTTGTTGTTGGCACTCCGTCGCTTACGACGTCGATAGTTCCAGTTGATCCGATCAACGGAACAGCCTGCTCGTGAAATTAAAGTGCAAGTGACTGAGCACTCCACAGACACGTGTACCCTTAACGTAGTTCTCGGGGATATTCAGCGTGACACAGTGTGACAAGGCAGACCCTTTGAATTACAGGTACAACAGAAACAGGAAGTAAGAGTGAAAGAAAGTTGTGGTGGAAGAGTACAGCAGGGTTCGCCACCATCCTCTGCCAGAGCCTCGTGGAGCTTTTAGGTATTTTCGCTCAATAAACACTCACAGCGCCCGATCTGGGAATCGAAACCGCGATCCTACGACCGCGAGTCCGCTGCCCTAACCACTGGGCCATTGAGCCTCCACTTTATTGGTAGATAACTAAGCGGAATTAAATTCCATTTACATTCATTTCAAAATCAATCATCAAAACTATTGTATAAAAAAGCATTCTGAAAAGCCGTGGTTCACGAATACAACCCTGCATTATATGATTTGTGATTGATATAGAGGTTGTGAGATCTATATCGAAGTTCATCATGCGCTCATACCATCATGTCGGGATCAATGAGTTGTATAAAGTGAGGAGGGCAACCAAGATTGAGTACAGACCGTACTTGAGTCCAGGGCATTTCAAGATTAACAGTGTTGAAATTTCTTTAAGTTCGATGGACATTGATAACCTCTGAGGCTTTGTTCGATGCACATTTCTTGCTATTGACAGGCAGAAACTATCCTAACAACAGTGTTACGTTCACAGTAAAAGAGAAATTGAGATTCACAAGAATAACTGGTGTAATTAAACGATTTAGAAGGACACTGGCAACTCTCTTCCCTAGAATGGAGAGTAAAATAATTCCCCAATAAACATCTATTCTGAGCAGAGAGAGAGATAAGCGGCGCATTCCTTCAATCTTGGGGAATCCTTCAGGCCCGACCGAGACTTACACTTCATAATACAATTTGTTTACAGCCGCCTAATTTAAGGAATGCCGCACTGGTTTTATCAGGGCTGAGTGCTTTCCCATAATTCCTTTTTCTAAAAGCTTGGTTATTTCCTCAAGTACAAGAATGTTCTCAAGCACGTCTTTGACAGGATATTGTTTTAATCCCGTCAAAATAACTGAAGTCAACAGAGGATGGTTTGGCATGACGCTCTTTCTTACGGTTTCTTAATTCGTTAAATTTATTTGGTAATTGTGTTCGCAATAAAAGTTACAAATGATTTTGCATGTTGTGTAGCTTAAAAATTTTTAATCGTTTTTCAGTCGCTTGGATTCGCATTTTCTTGGATTTCAGCCTTCCTGATATTTGCCTTGTTTATTAATTTTTTCATCTAATATAAAAGCAGCTTTATTTCTCCATTGCATCGAACCTGTCTTAGTGTCTTCCTTCTTCGCATCAGAGCATTTCAAGACTGGTAACATAAAGTTGTTTGCCAGCAGAACATGTTGGTCCTGGTTTAGGACGAATGTTGTTGTAATTTAGCCCCAGGAGACATCGTCTCCAGTTGGCTATACGACACGATCTGTGTCCTTATATTTTCGAACAAGGGAATCTAGCTGGAGACGATATCTCCTGGGGTTAAATTATAGCAACATTCGTCCTAAACCAGGACTGCCATGTTATGTTGGCAAACACTCTTTACTTCAAAGTACTGTTGCTGAATATCTCTCGTTGTGAGATTTACAAATAGTAATTTTTTGGTAACATAAAGCTTAGATTTCAAGTTTAGCCAAACGTTCTTACCGTGAACCTTCCATTTTGTATGGACCCTTCCGACTTTAGCAGCGAAATTACACAAAACAAGTATTTTGTCCATCGTTATTTCGGAGTTGACTTTTTCTCCTGCCAGCCACACAACCTACTAAGTCATCTGACTGATTTAATGAACTTTATTTCCACTAATTATTACCGTCAACTTATTATCTTTCACTTGCTTCAGGTATTAGACTGCGACCATGCTGGGGCACTGCCTTGAAAAACTTTTGGTCGAATGAATCGACTCCCCCCCCCCCATCAGCACTTTTTTAAAGACTGGTACTTATTCTATCTCTTTTGCCGAACCGCGAGGTTACTGGGCCGTAAACACACCAACACCAGTTGTCAAGCGATGGGTGGGAGGACAAACACGCACACACGTATATGTGTGTGTGTATATACGTATATATACGGCGGGCTTCTTTCAGTTTCCGTCTACCAAGTCCACTCACATGGCTTTGGTTGGTCCGAGGGTGTAATAGAAGACACTTGCCCGTGTCTGAACGCGGAAGCATGTGGTTGGGAAGCAAATTTCTTACCCAACAGCCACGCCTCAGTATAAAATGTATATAAACAGTGAAGCACAAGCTTATTCAAGTAATTACAAACTTTCTTACATGGTTCCGGTTTCGATCCCGCTATACGACCTCCTGAGCAAGTATTTCTATTGTGGCCGTTAAGTTTACCTATCAATGCCTTGTAATTGGAATGTGACTGGCAAAAGATGTCATATATTTTGTTTTGTGTATACTTGGTGTAAACGAGTCTTATATATTTCATATACTGTATATGTGTTTGTGAGGTTTCATGTAAAACAATGCATCGAGCGGCGGTGTTTGCGCCAGAAAGTAGTTCGGGCGTTTGATGAACAGAGATCAAATTGAATGCTGTGGTTTATGGGATGAGCATGACAGCAGTTCAATGACTAGAACCAATAAAAGAATAAGAATAAACTACACACACACACGCATTAGAAAGTAAAGTATATTTACATGAAGTCAACATTGCAGAGATTTGTTTTGTGTGGTCGCCTCACGTTGTAAGGGAGATCACTCTAGACGACTATTTGCAGTCGGAAAAATTTGAACTCCATTGAGTGGGAATTTTGAAGTTGGCTGCGACAAAACATCTTCCGTTGCCTCTGACAGCGAGCACGCATATTATAAGCCGAACATTAAAAAAAAAAAAAAAAAAAAAATCGCTGAACAATTTCCCTTTTTCTACATAAACATTTCTGAATATTGACTCTACCTATACGCTACTTCCACTAAACCACATTGTTTTTCTCTGAGAAATAACTCTCTTATCCTCTACACATTAAACATTCTAGTTTGGCTCAGAAATGTAGTGTGTCCGTACTAATCTAAATCCGCTCTCCCCTCCAACCACTCATTTCTACCATCTGGAATTCAGCTTCAACGACTTACAATCACTCCGATTTGAAGTCTTTCTCTTTTACCGAATCAATCTGCTGTCGATATTCCACATTACTCCGCTCCTCAGCAAGCGTTTGCTTATCTCCCGACCCGATCTTACTTCACATTCACCAGACTCCTAATCTTCCAGAAACTAGCTTTCACACAGCTTACGTCAAACCTTGGCAATTCTAGTAATCTGGTAGCAAATGTGACGAGAACCATCACATCTAACCAAAGCTCATCACACTGAAAGGGTTTATTCACATTAAAGTTGCATTAGTGTAAAGAATACATCCTGCAACATGTGAATTTTTTTTTTACTCACCACTACAATGCCTACAAAATTACTCTCAGAAAAGCAAGGAATGCCTTCGTTCATCGTTAGCTCCCCAATGTGCAGCAAAGATTTCTGGTCTCTTGCAAATCTTCGCCAAAATCCTTTCACTCAACTAAAACTGTTTTCTAAACATTAACTCAGTGAAAGAACTTCGCACATGTTTGATCTGTCTGCTCTGCTTCCACCTCCACGCATTCTAATCGATCAAGACAACCGATTCTGATTGTTTTCCTCCAAACACTGGGATTCAAAGTTCGCTGCTACCTGCCCCAAATTTTGCAGTCTCTCGGATGGAATCTATTCCAATCAATATAAACTTGTTAGTATATTCCAGCTCTAAAAGCAGCAAATCCTGTTCTTCAACTAAATCGTTGCTTATTACTAAAATTTTAAAGACGACTGAACCAGCAATCACCTCTTTTATCACTATAAACGCTTCCAATTCCAGACTGGCAACTTAGATCCATCTATTCTTTCATCTCTGATTGGTGGCTTTCTCACCGATAACACAATCTGCAGTGTCTCCAATCTAGACTATGAATTCTGGTGTACCCCTAATTTCTTTCTGTCACTGTACTGCAGGTACAAACATACACAAATATTCCAAGATGCAATCTCTCTAGATTGGTGAAGATTCACTCACCACCATACAACTATGCCCATACATGCCATTTCTCCTGTCTGCTTCCATTTGTACTACAACGGCTTCATCTCACATCTAGCTCACAGATTCTATCACACCAGTCCTTCCTAAATCTCACACATAAAACTCACCCAGTCCTTCCTTTCAACAACTGCTATCATCTGCAACTCTCTCTCTCTCTCTCTCTCTCTCAGGTTTCCTTGATTTACATGCATTCAAATTGAAGAACAAGCATATTAACTTCATTAATCTGGTTGAGTTCTGAGCACAGACTAATTTATTTTCCCAAACTTTGATAAACATTGCTGTTAATATATTTTCTAGCGAATGAAATTCAAATGAAGGTATGGATATATTTATGCTTTTGTCTCGGTAGTTGTCTCTTTTTCTCCTTAAATAACTATTTAGAAACGCATATACTAAACACAAATTTCGTAGCAAACCCTCGCCTTCGTTGCACACGCCACAACTTATTGATTTTTCTGTCTCTATCCCTCATAAATTGGTATTGAACATTTTCTATTTCTTTGTCAACCATATCAGCCAGTGATAAATATTGAACCCATAATGTAACTTGCCATTACAACTATTCGGTCTTCCTGACTTTTTTGCAAGATCAATGAAAAAGTTCGATAAACATCAGTTTTTAGTGTGGTCGCTATGGTATAAAACTATATCGCCCTTTCTTCATGTTTATTCATGTATGATTCTGTTTATTCGTCGATTCCTTTCGTTTCTCTTCATTTACGTTATTAACAGCCAGAAAGGGAAAACGTGAATATTAGGATTCGCCATGACTTCCTGTCTTAAAGTCAATAGAACTTTATCACCTTTCGTTAGATGCGGCAGCAGACAAAAGGCTTAATATCTGTGCTAAGCTAATAATATATACATCACGTTATGGCATCGAAATGGAAGAGATGTTAAAGCATCGGATTGAATATCTTGTGATATTTGATCAGGCTCTCTGCGCGCCGACTTCAAATCCTGTCGAGGTCAACTTTGCCTTTTATTCCTTCAGTGTAGAAAGAACCAGCCCAGTGCTGAAATAGATTCTTCTATACATCCGCTTTCAAGGAGAAATCAAACGTGGTGGGGCCGGGGAGAGACATGCCCCAGAAGTAGAGGGATCGAGGAAAGATGGATACATCACCATTGAAATAGTTTAAGAAAGTAACACATTCTTAAGGTTGTCTTTATGTGGATGTGTATGAGATGCACTGCATTTGGGAATATAAACCTGTACTTTGTCATTTTCCAGAGAGTGGTAGTGGCGATGGTGGGGGCACAGCATCACGTCTGACACAAGTCTTGGCCACCAAAGTGGCGACATGACTCAAATAGTCAATAATGGTTTCCCCGCCGAATGAGACACAATCTTGACCGGTGGCAACATCTGAGCCATAAGTAAATGAATCATCGTCGGTGTCCACTAGGAGTATCGACTTGTTTGATTCACGGACCTCCCTGCTCATTGAATGAGTGAAACGTGGGAGTGGTTGGACATTCCAAAAACAGGAAATTCCCAGGCAGAATCAGTGCCACAGAGCTAGGCCTTGAAATGACAACCAGTCCTTGCTACAAGCTGCCACACAGTTTCCGTCAGCCTGATTTCACTCGCGTGACATGGGTCAACACGAGGCCCAAGATACTATGCAGTAGCATCGAAAGCGGCACCTTTTGACTGAGAAGCGAACTTCTTAACTATTCAGCTATGCTACATCCATATCTGCAGGACATATATCTACCACACCAAAATATAATGTACAAGTGAGATCTGGTCCTTCGAGCATACACAGGAAAAGCACAGTAACTCTAAGAACTGACTAAGATCATGACAAATCGGCCAGCCCAGCAAATATTCTGCTCAATTCCACAGATTCGCTTGACTTTAACCAGTTGTGCATGTCCCTTAGGGGCTGATGATATGTGCATCCCTGATCATGAACAGTAGTAGTTGGGGAGTATTATAGCCATGGGTTGAGAGGAATTCTTTCAGGTTTGAATAATTCACGGAAACAGGGCTGTTTCATTCAACATCCTTAAACAACCCTTATTCAGGGACCTTTTGAGCAGGACGGGCTACTACTCAGCCTGAAGAAAATTCTAACTGGGCTCCACCTGCAAGGTCATGCACTGTTTATTTTGATAGGAGACCACCATGTTGCGCACATGTGGTTGTAATGCATGTGGCTGATGTACCCTTATCAGATGGGTGGTATAGTGGGCTTTGTATATTTGTACCCCAGCATCATTTTGATGGCATGCGCTGCTCTCTCTCACTCAGTAGTAATGATAGTGGTGGTGGGTATATATTATTGTTATTTATTTTGTTAGTCCTAGAAGAACAAAAAAGACAAAGTTGATCTCAAAGGGATTTGAACTCAGTAAGGGAGAGTGATTGCAACAACAACAATTTCCTTTGTTGGTAGAAGGCGACAAGAGCACAGAGTGGAGTTAAGGTGTGGTCAAGTGCATATATCTTGATATTGCACAGAGTGATAACAAGCAAAGCTCACGATAGTAAAAGATGAAGTCCAGAATCTCGGTGACTATTTTGAATTTATCCCTAAGCATTGCGATGTGTGGCATCTCATTTCCCTCACAACATTAAGAATTTCTCGCACAGGCACAAGCCCACAAATTTTAAGGCAGGGGTGAAGTCAATTACATCAGACACTCCTTAACTCCAGCACTTGGCTGGTACTTACCAACCCTTGAAGGATAAAATTTGAAGCTGCCCTTGGTAAGATTTGAACTCGGAACACAGATGGATGTAAACTTAACAGTCCAAGATATTTTCACTTGTGCTACTGATTCAGTCATTTGTCCTCCTAAACAGCAGAGTCTGGAATCTTTGATGCGGCCAATTTAAGTACGTGCAAACCAGTAGGGACTTCATTTTATGGATAAACACTGGAAAGACGAACAACAAAGTCAACACAAGCAGAATCTGAACACACCACCACCACCACCCCGCCTAAACATAAAACATGGACAAAACGCTGCTAAACATTTTCTCCAGCATGCCAATGATTCTGCCAGGTTGCCATGTTAACCTCTTTAAGAATATTAACATCATCAAAGGAATTCCATTTTTTTTTTTAAGATGAAATTTTTAAAAAATCAACAATAATAATAATAATAAAAATCTCATTATTTTGAATTTTTGATTCTCTTTTTCATTTTGTTTCATTTCATTCAGTATATATTTCAAATTTGATGTTATTTTTTTTATATTAAATTATTTTAAAACAAAACATTTCTTAAAATGGATAATTTGGCAAAAAATAAATTCTGTAGAAATTGGAGACTTTTTTTTCCCCTTTTACAGTTTATTTTCTTTATTCTTGTTTTTTTCCTTTAATTTCTTTTTCTTTTAAATTTTCTTTAAGTAATTTTTTTTTTCTTTTTTCTTTTTTTTTTTAAATAAAAAAACTGTCAGTGGTGATCTTGAGGTAAGATCCAAGAAAACTGAATTTCCTTTCTGAAGTCAAAGATAGTTCAAAGGTCGGATGTTAAGATGACATGTTACATATACTTACACATGTGTCTGTGTGTGTGTGTGTGTGTGGGGGGGTGTATGTGTACGCGTATGTATGCTACAAGCGTTTCACACACACGTGTGCATTTTCTATGCCTTCCTAAATTAATGTCTGTGTGTTTAGTTCATTTTAGCCATCACAGTTAAGACCGTGCTGGAGCACTGTCTTTATACGTGTCCTTACTATACATGAATGTAGTATGTACTTGTTATATATTTGTGTTAATATGTTGGTACACTCACACTCACACACACATATATATATGGATGTGTGTGTGTATGTGTGTGTTTGTCTTTTCAGAGTTGTTTGTGATACATAATGTGTTCCTTCTTTTTTCTTTTCTTTTCTCACCATTTTAAGTACAAAACAGCTGTCCCACCACCACCACCACCACCATGCCAGTCACTCACCCGGATTCTTATTTGATTTAGGGACTTTTTGTTGTTTGTTGTTTTTTTGTGTGTGTGTGTGTGTGTGTCTGTGTGTCCATCATTCCTGTGTCTTCTCATCAATCTAATATTGACTCCTTTGCTTGACAGGAACAACATTAATACACCGAATATGGTAACAGATAAGAAGGAAAGGGGGGGGGGGCAGAAAGAAAAGCTGCAAAATCAAAAGAAAATTCAGAAGAGCAAAGAAAGACTTGTGTAGATTGGTTAGGAAGGAGAGAGAGAGAGAGAGGGGCAGAGAGACAGAGAAGGGGGGATGGATGGACAGGTAGATAGATAGATAAACACAACCCTCTCTCCACACACACAGTAAGATAAAAAGGTAGGTAGAGAGAGAGAGAGAGAGATGGATATATATAGGTAAGTAAATAGTTATATAGACTGACAGAGAGACAAGCATTTCAAACATGAGAAAAAAAAGACAGAGAGGAAGACAGACAGACAGACAGACAGACAGAGATAAAAGCAAAAATGATAAAGTTAGTAAGACCAAATCATGGTAAAACACAGTTGTTGTGGTGGTGGTGTTTAAGGTCGCAACTTCCTGAGTCTATGAAGGATGAGGTAAAAAAAAACCAGTGGAACTACCCAAAGATGTAAACAGAGACCTGGGAAAATTTATTTCTCTTTGTGTATGTGTGTATGCATGTGTGTATGCATGTGTGTATGTATTAAATCAATTGTTTTATTCTGTGTGTTTTAATAATAATAATAATAATAATAATAATAATAATAAGTATCATAATAATATTAATAATAATTATCTGTGGGTGTTGATAATTATAACATTATTAGATTTCCTGCAGTGGGAAATTAAGGCAACATTTGTAAAAAAAGTAACAGGTTGAGAGAGGAGAGAGAGAAAGAGAGAGAGAGAGAGAGAGAGAGAAAGAGAGGGAGGGATAGTGAGAGATGGAGTAGAGAAAGAGAAGAAATCAAGAGAGAGTGAGCCTATATACAACTAATTGTTTGCTGTCCGCCGATAAACAATTTGCGATCTGGAACTCTGCCTGGAAAAGAGACAAATATATGTAAGCAAATAAGTAGATATACAATAATTAAACAGAAAATAAATACAGTTCTATATTTAAGAGATGAAGAATTATGCACATTCTGGTATAGCCGTCTGGTTTCATCAGTCCTCAGTCAAATCGTCCAACCCATGCTAGCATGGAAAGTGGACGTTAAATGACGATAATGATTTACATTATTTACATTTGACAGATATTTGTCATCTTGTTTCTGTCTACCAAATCCATGGGCATATGGCGTAGTGGTTAAGAGCACAGGCTATTAACTCCCAAGCTTCCGAGTTCAATTCCAGGCTGTGACCTGAATAATAATAATATCGAAAATACCTTAGGAAATGAGAAACTAGGTTCGAAATTTTCCCAAGACACCTGGTGAAGGCTGGAGGGTATATCAGCCGAAACATTGTGTTAACAACAAACAAGATGAGGACAAATATCCGTCAATTGTAAATGAATCTTTGTTTTATTAAGGCATTGACATTACATGTGAAATCCAACACAAACCATCGCATACAACTAAACATGGCACAGAATGATGAGATTTTGATTTGAGGTTCACAACTGGAGTGTCCACTTTATTATTTTCTTCAGCAATACCAGATCAAGAAACACCGAATTATTGTAATTTTCTTCCACCTTAAGCAGAACATATTGGCAAGTTGACACGAAATGGCACCACAGAACCAGTTAAGCATCTGAGTGTCTTTTCCAGGAACACAGTGTTGTGTCAGTGACAAGAATTGAACTTTCAATCTTTGAATTGGTTGTGTAGAGGTGAAGATATTAGTTGTGTGGTTGAGAAGTTTGCTTCTTAACCACACGGTTCTGGGTTCAGTCCCACTGTGCAGTGCCTTGGGAAAATGTCTTCTACTGTAGCCACAAACTGACCATAGTCTTCTGGGTGGATTTGGTAGACAGAAACTGCAATGGTGTGTGTATGTGTTGGTGTCTCCTTGTCTTTGTAAGCAAGTGTCACTGCCATATAAATAGTATCCTTTGCTTCTAATGTTCAATGAAAACATGCCTGACCATAAGGAGGACCACTGGAGACAAGGATGGCAACAAGAAGACCATCTGGACATAGAAAATCTGCCTCAACAAATTCCATCCAATCCATGACAGCATGGATGCTAGAATGATGATGGGGGTTGGCAACTTAACATCAACCAAATAAAGAAACAAACATTTCTTCATGTTGATAGCTAACTTTGGCAGACACAGTGCCACAGATTTAGATAGAGAAAAGCAATTTAACCGTCCCTAATATTGCATACAACAGGGCCAAATGGTTAAAATATTGATCATCACAAAGTCTCAGGTTTGATCCCACTACATGGAATCTTGACCAAATCTAACCCAAGATTTGTGAGCGGAAATTGGTCAGATAGAAATTTGAAGCTCATCAGATGGAAATTATTCTGGTAATTTAAAGGTTCAACCTTGTCACATTGATCCTACCTGAGGACCATGTTAAGAGTTCTACACATGTGTGGAATACAAAGTTATTTCCATGCTGATTGAATAAGCAGGGACCTCAATCCATTGAGCAACTGACCACTTGTCATCAAACTGGATGGATATTTATTTTGGTCACAATATCATTGATCCTCATTTTATCACAGCTGTCCTTAGTTTTGCTGACCTTGGGCTAAACAACAACCAGACAGACAAATCAGACGCACTTACTTCTTCTGTTTGCGCTCTTCTCTTTTGGCTTGCAACTTCTCCATAGCCTCATTAAGCTGTTGTTCAACAATATCGCGTTGCATAACATCCTCCTCGTCTTCCAGCTTCTCCTTCAATTCATCAGCTTGTTTCTGTAATTCTTGAATGGAACTGTAAGTTTCCTGGTCTTCGCTATCCTGCAAAGATTTGAGGTTACTTTTGTTTTTTTATGTTGTTGCTATTATTGGTAAATGGTTTACATGAATTTGGCAATAGTGACAGCAAGATTGGAAATGGTATCTGTCTGTTCACAACAGGTACAGCATAACGACTCAAAGATTGCAAATGAATTAGGATTAAAAAATGGCTGGTTTTTAACAAACAAAAGCAACAGAAATAAATACTTACTCTTGTGTTCCTTATATCAAAATGGATTAAAAGAGAAGCTAACTCTAATTCTTCTGAATAAGCATTCAATAATGGAACAACTCGATAACCTGAGGAGGAAACAAAAAGTGGAGAGAATTTGTTAAGAAAATCATAAAAATGGTTTCCGGAGTATTTGTTTGAGCTTTTCAAATCCCACTAAAACCAAGTTCTAGTATTTAAGGGCAGGTGAAGGCTGATGCCACCTCAGGTTGATGGGAACCTGCTACTGGTAACCAGGTAATCCAATACCAGCTGTTCATGCTCGAGTGGTTAGCAACTAAACCAGCCCCTACTGGGCTTGCCTTGTGGGAATGGTGTGGGGGACCCCAGACTGGATTAAAAAAGATAAAACTTATCAAAGATGAGTGAACTCAATTAGACAAAAATGGTACCAATATCCTGGAGAGGAATGGGTGCCACCAGAATGATTAAACCCAATAAAAGACTTGAAGGAGAGTTCCACCAACATTTAATTGTGTACCAGTCTGGTCAAGGCCCAGGTTCATATAAAAAGAAAAAGCCAATATCACAAGGAATGGAAATGATTGGTCAACTGCCCAACTGCTGAAATGTTAAAGGAAGGGTTTGACAAATATCAGGGCTCAATTTCATACACTTACTCCACCCTAAAACTGCTGGCCTTGTGCCTATGTAACACCTCCGCCTCCTCCTTCTTCTTCTTCTCATTAGAATGTCAGATAAAATGCTTAGAGGTATTTCTTCTGACTTTTTAAGTTCTGAGTTCAAATTCTGTTGAGGTCAGCTTAGCCATTCATCCATAAGGGGTTGATAAACTAAAGTACCAGTTGCATACTGGGGTTGATTCAGTCCACTTATCTTGACAACTACCACGGTGCCAGTAGTATTTTCTAATAATAGACTTTCATGCAAACATCAAACTGAGCCGATCAAAAAGACATATAATGCTTGGAGTCTTTGCAGAATTTAGCATCAGCTTCCTTACCATATCGTAATGTATGCACAGGGAAACCAGCCTGTCCAAGAAAACTGGGATCTCCTACCATATCTTCCACTTGCACAACGATTCGCAATAAGGCCAGATCAGGACATTCAATATCAAAGTGACATACTTCATTCCAAACTGGATTTAGACCACTGTCCACTGTTAAAGAGAAAGCAAAAACAAATGTATATATAAATGTGTGTATGTGTATATGTGCTTATATAATGTTATGCTAAGAAGTGGTTCATGGTACCAGAATTTTCGATTTGAGTTACTTATAACAAACTATCCCAAATCATTCTCAGAGCACTCACATAACTGGAGCCAAGGCCGGTCAGTTTGTACTGGCATTGAGTTGTAAATGAAACAGTGATATTTTGAAATCATTTAATATGCATGTTTCAGCTTTCTATAACAGACAATAGGAAATGCATCCATTAAGTAAACCTTCCTCAGTTAAAGCATTTCAAATATGCTAGAATAGGAGGTAGCAGAAGGGTAGAAGGATAGAATGGGGTGTAGCAGAAAGGTAGAGGGATAGAATGGGAGGTAGCAGAAGGGTAGGATGATAGAATGGGGGGTAGCAGAAGGGTCGAGTGGGGTGTAGCAGAAAGGTAGAGGGATAGAATGGGGGTAGCAGAAGGATAGAATGGGGGGGTAACAGAAAGGTAGGGGGGTAGCTCAAAAGTAGGGGAAGAGAGTAGGGAGTTGTAAAATAATATAGGGTTCCAAGTGAAAACAAAGAGCAATTCTGAAATAAATTTAGTGAATAACAACAAAACATAGCAAGATCTAAACAAGACACTGAGCTATCAACCTGGTGCTCATCTGCCTCTCTACATACCCCCCACCCCACCTATTTTCCCTCATTATATTGGTCCTGTGGCACAAAAGATATTTATTATTCCTTTTGTTTGTTTTCACTTCTTTTAAATTGTTCAACCTTTTAACTTTGGATTAATCATGAATTATGTCGTAGTTTACAGATTTCAATGATATGCCAGCTTAGTTTTAGAATGGCAATGTAGGGTTGGTGTGAGAGGCCAGATCTGGCCAGTTTCAGCATAAGACAGGTCAAATATTTTGGCCGGAGGTATCCAAAGGGTCAAATGTAAACAACTGCCTATACCCCACCACCCACCCCTGTCTCCAATCAGAGAAGTATCTCTTTCTTCTTACAAGACTTCTAGAAACATCTTTACCTTTCGTACTTGAATGCCATTTATGGGTGTCACAGTCAAGGCCACAGACCTCAACCTCAACAAGTGGACTGGCAATGCCTCGACCTTGCTTTACTAAATGCCTGGCACCAATTATCTGAATAAAAAAGAAAAAGAAAGAAAGAAGGAAGTAAAAGGCAAAGAATATTCTACATTCATTGGGTTTTATTTTCTTTTATTTAGAAATTACAAAAGTCTATGAAAAAATATTGTGGAAAAGCTTTAAAGAAATTGCAAATAAATATTTGGTTGAGAAACCTTTTGAAGAGAGGAAGTTAAAACTTGTCAATGTGGCCCAAAACAGATACCCCCCCCCCCCCCCCCACTGCAAACAAGACATATTCTTTGCATTTTTATTAAGAAAACAACATTGTATTCATAAGACTGCTGGAAATGCGAATATAAACTAAAAAATGACCAAAAGTTTGCATAAATGGAATAAATTATTTTGCCAAAGAAAAGAAAAAATCTAATGTTTTGGACAAAACTCTTCATTAGATGAAGGCTGGCCCCTTCCTCATGGCAAAATAATTTATTTTACTTGGACAGGTTTTTGGATTTACTATTTAATGATGCAGACTATCACTGGTTTTCTGGAACTCTGGTGTTTCACTTAAAAACTAGGTTGACCCCAGTGGAATTTAAAAAGGGGCTATGTAATTCTCCACACAAACACAAATATGTCCTGTGTCCTTTCATAGAAATGTGGTTACACTTTGTCTTTATATATATCAAAAGTAAACAAGCATTGTGGAATCCAATTCTATTTAGGATACTCACTATGACCAGAAAGAATAAGGACCAAGATGGGGTGAAGAAAAAAATGGTTCAATTAGAATTAGGAAATGGTTCCAACCACTACTTTATAGAACTCTCATATCAGTAAACAACAGAAATAGGGGATAAGATAGGGAGATAAAGCTCAAAATATGGGGAAGGCATTTGGGAAACCATTGCAATGTTCCAGGAACATTCAGATACTGTTCCTTGAAAAACCAATAGAACTAACTATGTATTCATGGAGAAATCAAGTAGAATTGGAGGGTATATCAGCCGAAACGTGTTAACAACAAACAAAATGAGGACAAATATCCGTCAAATGTAAATAATGTAAATAATGTAGAATTGATTTCTCGCAAAGACCAAGACCTTTGGCATTATGCTGTGTTTGAGAAAAAGACCCATTGTGCTAGGCAAAATTGTTGCAGATACTGGTGTCATGCAAATTAGCACGTGAACACACCACAATGTCATGCAAATGGCACCTGTACCAGTGGCATGTAAAAAGCACCCACTACACTCTTGGAGTGGTTAACGTTAGGAAGGGCACCCAGCCGTAGAAACCATGCCAAATCAGAGTGGAACCTGCCAACGCAGTCAAACCGTCTAACCCATACCAGCATGGACAATGGACATTAAATGATGATGATGAACTAGTTTCTGATGACAAAGTAGAAAGCCTACTATTTAGAGAAGTAGCATAGTCATAGGACTTGACCATAGTATAACTGGTATTTACTTTTTTTTCTTTTTATCTTAATGACTTAGCAGGGATTTCCAATAAAATCTGGACTTGGAACGTTAAAGTAACAAAGTGGATATTGCAAAAGATCCAGCTTCACATTCTTCTCTCTTAATTATTCAATCATAAAATTGTAAAGATAATTTATAATTAACAGTTTAATTATAACGAAAACAGTGAGACTGAAAGAAATATCAACTTACTGTCATCGTTAACATCATTGGTTCAATTCCTTTCATTGTCTCGACATTGAAAGGATCGTAGTCCTCAGCCCTCATACATTCCGGTTGTAATATATAACCACATCTGAAAAACAACAAACAATTTTCTAAATGCAACAAGCAATCAATGGAAACAAACCATGGCATAAGCTTATATACATACACTGTTACAAGGTGTACTGGCACCACGTAAAAAGCATCTGTACCACATAAGAAGCCTCTGCGTTGACTCCACATAAAAGGCACCCAATATACACTCTGTGAAGTGGTTGGCATTAAGAAGGGCATCCAGCCATAGAAACCGTGCCAAAACAGACAACTGGGGCTTGGTGCAGCTCTCTGGCTTGCCAGTTCCTTGACAAATTGTCCGATCCATGCCAGCATGGAAAACAGACGTTAAATGATGATGATGAGACACAATGTAGTTAAGATACTGGATTTGCTCTCATATGCTACGACATGAGATAGGAAGTGCAAGATTTAAGCTCTTTGAGAGTATGCATCAGAAAACAGTATTGTGTCTACAAGATGCTAATGTAAGAGGTATATGGGATGTGCAGCATGTCAGACGTTGCTCACATTTCCCTTTGTCAAATGCTCTGCAGCAGTACAAAAAGTTAATAACATTGTTGAAGTGTAGTAACACGGGGAGAGGAAACTCCAGTGATTAAGTATAATTCAAACGTTACAGTCAATGAAATGAGTACATATTTATTAGTATGATATATAGCAGAGCCATTACAGCGTCAAAGATCCATTTTAAACGGAAACTGTTAAATTTATGTTTCATGAAAGGTTAAAATCTTCATGAAATAAATGGGTGGAGCAATCAGCCTCGTTTGGCTGAACTAACGGACATTTTACATATTGTCGAGATTTTAAAAACATTTTAGTATTTTAATAGAAGTAAAACTTTACGATGGTTGGATGGTTGTTAAATGTACAAATGAAATAACAGGCAAAAAAAAAAAAAAAAAAAGTTGCATATAAAGGGAGACAACTACGATCAGCACGAGCTGATTCAATATTTATCAATTGCAAAATTTAATGTTTAAAAGCAAAACATATTTAAGAGCGAAGTAATATAAGCTATTGTTTGAATAATGGGGGAAATATGTTCAGTGTTGTCTTCCAGACTTGAAAAAACTGTCAAAAGTATCTTAGTTCTGCTATTATTATTTTTCTCTCACAGCAATACATGTACATACGTTTTAAGCTTAGTGTCAAGTTATTGAGAATAATGAACAAAAAGACAAGTGCAAAAAAACTAGTTGATTGAAGTAACAAATGCACAAATCAATAATTAATTGTATTTAAAGAAAATATTCAGATTTCAGAATATTGGTTAAAGGAAAAACGTTAAGTTGATACGTCTTATTAATTAAAATATTCATTCTTTAATCAAAATATGGCGTACTGTCATCTCACATTATGAGCAAATGCACGTGAGTGAAAGGGAGAGAGAGATATGTTAACAACTTTAAAAAGTTATTTTTAAATCTGGTACACACTCAAACCTGATATGTCTACTGAATCAGGGGGATGAGCTATTGTGAATTAAGACTCTTATCCCACAGATATATTACAGTACTTGTGGCAGGATTTTGAACTTGCAGCCATTGGCTGCTGCACCAACCACCTTATCAACGTGGCTACGCACATCAGCAAAGTACAAAAGAAGGTGTAAAATAAAACATGACTTACTGGCCGTTCATGGCAAACCGGCTGTGATGTAAATGCATGCTTCGGTCTCCAGTCTGATAATTTAGGGCAAGCATTTGGGATCCACAGCACCACATTGGAACAGGATAGAAATTGGAGGAGTCAACCCGGTGCCGTCCTGGATAGATTCGGCTAAGTTGATTTCTGTTATATGTGAACAAGCAGTCAAGGTAATTTAATCAGAAGGGAACATATTGTAACTACCATAACCAAAGCAGACGCATATATATTTTTTTTAATGGAAAATTACTAAAACGGAGCATTGTTTTGAAGGGTTTACTTGAATAAATGTACTTATTCAGTGGGTCTCTTTTGGCAAACCACTAAGTTATGGCAACGTAAATAAACCAACACTTATTGTCAAGTGCTAGGAGTGACAAATGCAAAGACACACACATAGAATGGACATTCACACAATTTCTGTCAACCAAATTCACTCCCAAGGCATTGGTTGGCCTGGGGCTAAAGCAGAAGGCATTTGCCCAAGGTGTCACACAGTGAGACTAAACCAGGAACGACAAGGTTGGAAAAACAGCCTCCTTAACCACACAGCCATCATACCTGTATAAGCACGTGTGTGTGTGTGTGTGTGTGTGTGTGTGTGTGTGTGTGTGTATATATATATATATATATATATATATATATATATATATACAGTTCTATATTTGAGAGACGAGGAATTATGTACATTATTTACATTTGACAGATATTTGTCCTCTTCTTGTTTGTTGTTAACACAACATTTCAGCTTTCATCAGGTGTCTTGGGGAAATTTCGAACCTGGATTCTCATTCCTAAGGTATTTTTCGATGTCATTATTATTATCATTATTATTATCATTTTTATTATTACTCAGGTCACTGCTTAGAATTGGGGGCATATAGCTTAGTGGTTAAGAGCGCGGGCTACTAACCCCCAAGATTCCGAGTTCGATTCCAAGCAGTGATCTGAATAATAATAATATCGAAAAATACCTTAGGAATGAAAACCCAGGTTCGAAATTTCCTCAAAACACTTGAAGGCTGGAGAGTATATCAACCGAAACGTGTTAACAAGAAACAAGATGAGGACAAATATCTGTCAATTGTAAATAATCATCATCATCATCATCATCGTTTAACATCCGCTTTCCATGCTGGCATGGGTTGGACGATTTGACTGAGGACTGGTGAAACCAGATGGCTGCACCAGGTTCCAATCTGATCTGGCAGAGTTTCTACAGCTGGATGCCCTTCCGAACGCCAACCACTCTGAGAGTGTAGTGGGTGCTTTTACGTGCCACCGGCACAAGGGCCAGTCAGGTGGTACTAGCAATGGCCAGGCTCAAGTGGTGTTTGAGCCAGTCCAGCAGCACTGGCAATGACCTCGCCCGAATGTTATTTTCACCTGCCACCAGCACAGTAAGGCGATGCTGATAATGAT
Organism: Octopus bimaculoides; assembly: GCF_046866305.1. Classification (NCBI taxonomy): domain Eukaryota; kingdom Metazoa; phylum Mollusca; class Cephalopoda; order Octopoda; family Octopodidae; genus Octopus; species Octopus bimaculoides. The sequence continues at coordinate 46,860,981 of NC_142943.1, forward strand.
CGTGCTCGAATGGAGCTTTTTCCGTGCCACCGGCACGGAAGCCAGCCAGCTGCTCTGGCTGCCATCACACTCGGATGGTGCTCTTAGCGTTCCACTGGCACGGCTGCCAGTCATTGAATTTGTGAATTTGATTGCTATGATGAAGAGGACGATGAAGACAATGATGAAGGGGACGACGATGATGAAGGGGACAATGATGACGAAGAGGACGACAATGACAAAGAGGATGACGATGACGAAGTCGATGACGATGACGAAGAGGATGACTATGATGAAGAGGATGACAATGACAAAGAGGATGATAAAGAGGACGACAATGATGAAGAGGATGGCAATAATGAAGAGGATGATGATGACGAAGTGGATGACGATGAGATGATGATTTCATAGTAAAGGATATTTGGCAAATAATTTTGCTTCTTTCTTGGTCATCTTCTCAGCTTTTGTTTCCGGCAGGGAAGACATTTCATAGTAATTACCAAATTCTGAAGTGAAACAGAAATAAAATTAACAAACAAAAACAGTTCACAGAATCCTACCTGCAACGTTTAAGTCAATGATATACAAATTTACAAAAGAGGGAAAGAACCTTTTTTTTTCAAATCAACAGACTTTCATTATAATATCTTTTTACAACCACTACAAGGTCTCACTAAGAGACACTGCATCATCATTCAGTCGGTTCTCATGTTATCTCGCAGACTATCCACTCATGCCCAACCCTATAACACTCAAATCTCCACCTGATCACACTTATTCAGTGTCTTACTCCTCAGCTGATCATTTTGTCTTATCCTTCCACCCCAAAATGACAATCCTCTGAAACTCTTTCCATAAATCTGATCAGATTCTTGTTGCCATGCTACCACCTTCTTCATAAAACCATTCACAAAAAAAAACCGATGGTCTGTAAACTCAAATGTTATGCCACTGCAATCATATCTATAGATACATTGATGGGTTACATCAATGTTGTTGTTGATATTGCTATTTCTTGGAATGTATCAAACTCTGAAAAATTTTACGAGCAGCTGGAATGGTAATATTATGGTACTATATATATGTGGCCAAAAATTAACTTCATTCTTTGTGATTGACAACGGAAAAAACTTTATATTCATGAGTGAAGGGAGGGGCTGTACTGTTCACAAGTTCTCTTCACAACCAGGTAACTTCAGGTTTGATTCCACTCTGGGGTAACTTGGATCATGTGTCTTTCACTTTCACTTTGGACATTGTCCTGTGAGTGAAATGCAGCAGAAACCTACTTTGTGTGTGTGTGTATTCTGATGTAATTTGATGTACACAGCACCTAGTCACATTCAAATCAGTAAAGAGAAGTTAACTATAATGGGACATAATTCGGGTGAACTCAGCTACTCAATAAATAAAACCATTAAAAGCAGTGCTCCAGCATGGCTGTAGTTAAGACTAAAACAAATGACAGGACAAACAAGTGAAGGACGAAAAGTAAAGTTGACCTTGGTGTAATTTGAACTCAAAACATGAAGACAGATGGAATGCTGCTAACGATTCTGCCAGCTCACTACCTTTACTACTACTGCTAATAAAAATATAATAATAATAATAATAATAATAATAATAATACTGACTGTAAGGAACAGCTTGACAGTAGACAATGAGGTCAGAAAATTCCTGAGCAATATGTTTGGTTCGTTCTAATTGCAATCCATGATTTACCTGTGAAGTAAAATATATAGTATCAGTAAAAAAAGTATCAAATGCCTCACAAATAGTTAATAAAACACAGCAGACATTTCCAAACTGTGTGGCCCTTAGGGCCAACAGATGTGCCAGGAGTTTGGGAAGTGAATCAGAAAATGCTGGCGTGTTTAGAAAACTGAAACGTTTTGATTTGAATGCATCAGTGTGTGAGTGTATACACACACACACACACACACACACACACGGGGTGTGGTGAATAAATTGTCATCTGAATGACACAAAAATGAAAATAACTCTGACATCTCATTTTAACAGATATATTTACCAAAATTATATAAAAACATCTTGAAATACTAAACAGTAAATATATTCAATAAAATCGCCTCCAGACGACTTCAGAATCTCCTGCAACTCTTCTGGGCAGTCTCCTTGTTTAAGTTGGTGAATGCTGCCATAATCCTTGCCTTCAGTTCATCTTTGGTGTTTAGTTGGTCTCTCACTTAACTGTACCCCACACATAATAATTAAGGGGGTTGCAGTCTGGGGAGTTGGGTGGCCAGATGTTAGAGATATTCTCTGTCTCAACCAGAATACTAATTTTACAAAAGTGCAACTTTCTCCCAAAGACGTACAAGAACGGAAATGGTCGACTACCTCCCTTTCAGTGTCCTCACAGGGTACCAGACACCAGCGCAGAATTTCTGAGTTCTTGTACAAGTGCCAGATAAACATTGGTACAACCCTGAGTTGATCCATCCTTTTCATAGGATTGGTTTTGTGGACTGTAAGGTTTCTAATCACACTCCTCATCAGGTAAGCCTAATGGAGGTAGGAGCACAGTTTAGTTGCCAATGAGCTGACCATGTGACAGGTTATTCTGGATTACATGACGTCAGCAGTGGTCATTAACATGTAGCCTGCCACAAGATATCGATATGATCTGTTTCTATTTGCCAAAAGCGTTCTATTAACTTTCTCAAATCAGAAAGCTGAAATATTTTGTGTGGTGGTATACAGGTACATAGTACATGTAATTACAGGTATACAGGTATACAGGTACATAGTACATGTAATTACAGGTATACAGGTACATAGTACATGTAATTACAGGTATACAGGTACATAGTACATGTAATTACAGGTATACAGGTATACAGGTACATAGTACATGTAATTACAGGTATACAGGTATGCAGGTACATAGTACATGAAATTACAGGTATACAGGTACATAGTACATGTATTTACACTACAATGACGTGGTATGAGTTATCTCGTAGCAATGCAAAATGCTCAGATTGGTTTGCTATGAAAGCTTTGAGGGGATGTTATTCATTATTTGACTATGTCTCTTCATTGTATAATGTTTTCTTTATTTTTTCAGATTTACATACCTGGCAAAATTGTATAGATTGCCAACTACGAAATAACTTGTAGTTGGTAGTCAACGTGTTAAGCAGAAGGAGAGACACAGATACACACACCAATTAATCACAAGCCTAGATATGCGAATAGCTTACAGTAATTGCAGCTGTGTACATATCCAAGAGATCAAATTCATTGTAATCCAAAGAGTAAATGTAAATACTAATTGTGAGACTGAAGAGTTTAGAGAATTGCATTCTTCTTACCAGAATCAAGATTAAATAATTCATCATCATCATCATCATCATTTAACGCCCGCTTTCTATGCTAGCATGGGTTAGACGATTTGACTGGGGACTGGCGAACCAGATGGCTACACCAGGCTCCAATCTGATCTGGCAGAGTTTCTACAGCTGGATGCCCTTCCTAATGCCAACCACTCTGAGAGTGTAGTGGGTGCTTTTTATGTGCCACTGTATACAAGATATAAAAGACGCAAGAAAAATTCCACATACCCGTTCATTGGCAGAAGCGATGCACTTGCTTATGGCACTGAACCATTCCACAAAGTCATTTGAAGTTTCACAACCAATTTCTAGTGGACTATTCTGGTAGCAATTATAAATTCTAAAGACAAACAGGTTGGTAGGACCAGTCACATTCTCTGTCAATAAATACAAACAGAAACACAAAATTTCAGGCTAAAAAAATAATAGTTTAAATACAGTGTTGTTGATGTTGTTGTTGACAATATTTGAAGTCACAACATAAAGGGGTATATTTAAAGACTCCAAGACCCTAACTCTATACTATTTCTGAAAATCCTTCAAAGAAAGTGCCTCTATCTGATTACTTGACTTGCTAGTAATAGCAACCAATTTTCCTTTGAATTACCATAAGCAAATAAGGGAGCTTCTCAACTGACTTGGAGTTAAACCAAAAAAGGAGTTAAACCAAAAGAAGAAAAAGAAAAGAATTTTAATGCCTTTTCAAGAGTGCCTTCCTGTCTTTGAAGAAAGAAAGGGAGAATGAGAGGCCTTACCTATAATACTGTTCTTTAAATCTATGGATCCTTTCTGTAAAGAACCGAGATCAGAAGTGTCCCCTGCATCATCAGCACCATCAATTTCTTCAACATAATTGGCAGGGAACCAATGCTGTTTGTCAGTGCCATAATCCCCTCGCCACCTGAAACAATAAAAGATGAACATATTCCAGTGCTTCTCTCTTTCAGGTAATAAATTCCTGTTGGGGAAATTAATGGGATTTTGGCAATAATTGTTGCTGTTGTTTAGTTAGAAGTGTAGAAGCAGTCTGGTGGATGAAAGCGATGAGGTTCATGAAAATGTGAGTAGAAAGATTGCTTCAGAGAATTGTAATTTGGAAAGAGAGAGAGAGGGGGGGGTGAGGTGGAGTATTTAGTGAGAGGATTGTGAAATGAATTCCAATAAAGATGGCAATGGAAAGAAAGGTAGGTGCATCAGATGAGTTAAGAATTGGAAAATAAGAAGACGGAGGGAGGATAGCATATGTGGTGAGGTGGGATGTGGATGTAGTGCGCTGTTGAGTGAAGATCTGTTGATCAGCAGGGTGGCACCTGTTATGTTTTTATGTGGCAGTAACACTATCTTAGATACGTGGTCAGCATTCAAATGCAGGTAATGCTTTAGAGACATTAGTAACTGAGCGGGGAAGCCAAAGAATTTTCTGGAAAACTTTTGGGGCATATGTCTATTTCTTCAATGCTGACCTGGGAATAAACAACCACTTTGTGTTAAAAATCTCAGGAACTGTTGTGTTACAGCCCCACCCAGTTGTTGTTGTTTGTTGTGATTGCATTCACTCACAACATTCACAAACAAGTCCAACTGATAGGTGCAAGTGTGGCTGTGTGCTAGGAAGCTTGCTTCCCAACGACATGGTTCTGGGTTCAGTCCCACCGTGTGGTATCTTGGGCAAGGCTGACCAAAAGTCTTGTGAGTGGATTTGGTAAATGGGAACTGAAAGAAACCTGTTGTGTGTATACATACATACATACACACACACATATCTATATCTATATAGATATGTATATGTGTATGTATATATATATATATATATATACCTACCTATATATATATACGTGCGTATATACACAAATACTTACATACACACACACACACTCACACATATATATACACAGGGTGCGATGGGTAAATTGTTACCATTTTGCATTTTTAATTTCATGCATGTGCATTGTTTGTTTTTGAATTTGTTGACTACACAGTATAGTACGGTCAGTTGGGCATTGTCTGTGAGAAAAACAGCACCATGACGCAATTCATTCCCCCACCCCCACAACCACACAGATAAATAGAAAGAGAGACAGACAAAGCTGCTGATAGTAAAGAAAAGGTGTCACTGACCATCCCCCTTCTTGTTTATGGACATTATTCACAATGGACCCTCTTCGGAATGACAATTCATCAGGTCGCTTGGCTTGGTAGTCTTGGATAGCTTTTACTTTCACCTGAAGAGAGAGAGACACAGAAAGAACCAGCTGAAATTGGAACCTGTCCTTCGGAGAAGACAGAGAGTAGAAGCATTTAAGTCCTGTAAAACTGAATCAATGATAAAACATGGGATATTGGAGCAGCGAAAACCATAAAAAGTGATGAGACAATCTGGTTGTAGTGACAGAGGTGGTGGTGGTCATTTTCGTTGTGGTGGTCTGAGGAAGTGGCAGCTGTTTTGCTTTTTCTTTCTCCATGTATTTTAGCTTCAGCGGCTGAGTTGTGACCTTTAATGAAAGGTGTTCCAGCCATGGGTCCCCAGTCTTTTCCTGTATGCAAGGGACATATGCAAAGCCACATTAGTCAACATGTTCTTAAAAACAGTAGGGTTTGGCTACTATTTCCAGCAAGTCTAACAACTATGTAGAGGCTGTCTTGTTGGTTCATTGGCCTGTTGTGCAATAGGTGGTGTGTGTGTGTGTGTGTGTATGTGTGGCAGGGAGATGGTAGAGGTGGTGGTGGTGGTGTCTATATATATATATATATATATATATATATATATATATATATATATATATATAACTTTAAAATACAGAGATGCCTATAATAGGACATCTAACCCGCTAGAAAGAGCAGCAAAAAACTCTATACCACAAAAATAGGGATAATTTCGAAAGAGAATGAAAAATAAAAACTTTTATCAGTCTATACTCTGTACCATGGTTTCAAGTTATTTAGCAAGATAAAAATAAATCTTACTTGGACAACTTTCTTCAGCAGAGTACCACAAACAAGCGAGTAAACACGAGTCATAGGGAAATACGACCCACGTTTACACACTTAATTTTTCAAATTATACCGCGCATGTGCGCTTTATCTTATCGGCAGTAAATATAAAATAAATGCCGATTTTCCTTCAGAAATTAGCCAAAAAATATTAGAAGCATCAGTTGTGGCGTGCAAGAGAGACGATTGCGCTGGTATGGACATGTGGTGAGAATGGAGGAGGATAGCTGCGTGAAAAAGTGCCACACCCTAACAGTTGAGGGAACCCGTGGAAGAGGTAGGCCCAGGAAGACCTGGGCTGAGGTGGTGAGGCAAGACCTTCGTACATTGGGCCTCACCGAGGCGATGACTACGGACCGAGACCTTTGGAAATGGGCTGTGCGTGAGAAGACCCGGCAAGCCAAGTAAGATCGTTGCCAGTGCCCCTGGACTGGTTCTTGTGCGGGTGGCACATGAGATGCACCATTTTGAGCGTGGCCGTTGCCAGTACCGCCTGACTGGCTCCTGTAGGATTTTCGAGCGAGATCGTTGCCAGTTCCCCTGGACTGGCTTGTGCGGGTGGCACATAAAAGACACCATTTCGAGCGTGGCCGTTTTCGTGCGGGTGACACGTAAAAGCACCCACTACACTCTCTGAGTGGTTGGCGTTAGGAAGGGCATCCAGCTGTAGAAACTCTGCCAAATCAGACTGGAGCCTGGTGTTGCCATCCGGTTTCACCAGTCCTCAGTCAAATCGTCCAACCCATGCTAGCATGGAAAGCGGACGTTAAACGATGATGATGATGATGATGAAATCATAGGGCAGCAAAAAAATTTCTAAATCTCTCACAGAAATTTATGCAGTAGCAGCATGATAAAGTGATAGTATGTTGTCAACTTAATGTCCCATAAAAGGGAAGAATGCTACTGTTATTTAGCCCTAGGAAACACCGTTTCCTATTGGACTTGACACATTTCCTGTGCCCTTATGTTTTCAAAGTGGAGATAAGAAAATAGTTGTTCTGATCACTAAAGTTATAATTTAGTTGATTTTTAATAAAAAAAAATTTCTTGCCTTACTAACTACATCATATCTACTCGTGTCTACTTTGCTCTCATGATTTAAGGTTAAGTCAGTATTTCAAACGAACACAACTGTTTCCAATCTGTTTAGAGCAGTGAACAAGATTTCCTTGTGATACCCAAAGATAGCAAAATGGAATGGAACACCAAAAACCCAGTATTTAATGCAGTATCAGCACCAAGACAAGAACCACCATTTCTTCATCTATCCTTAATTATATAAAAAGCAGCAGCAAGATATTTGTTTCTTTGCATTTATTGGTCTTTGAAGAAAGTCATTAAAATTCATTGATTCAGATCTCAATCTGAAGTGTAAATACACCATCATGTCACAACAATACAGAAATTATAGACAAATGCTTCAAAGGCATCAACAATGAAAATACAACAAAAAAATAAAACAAACTGTGTGCAATATCTATGCATAAATACACAAAAAAAGAAAGACAGAATCAAATTGTATGCCACATACATACACACACACACACACACACATCCAGGTATGTATATGCATAAACACAGAGAGAAGGATATAATCCAAACTGTTTGTTGACAAATTAACCCAATATTCTGTTAAACAGTATGTATGTATGTATGTATGTGTGTGTATGTATGTATGTATGTATGTATGTATGTATGTATGTATGTGTGTGTATGTATATATGTATGTGTGTGGGCGTGTGTATGTATGTATGTATGTATGTATGTGTGTGGGCGTGTGTATGTATGTATGTATGTATGTAGAAAATAGAGACAATCTTGAATGCAGCTGTGAAAACAGCTTAGAAGATGTGGAGGAAAGTGTCCAGCAAGCCAGTGTAGAGAATCAAATCCTGTATCTTTTAAATTCTAAGTTTTTGTTCATAAAAAAACTGTTCTCACATTCCAAAAGCTATCATCTAGCATTATAAAAGATGGTATTTGTTGTCAAGAAATGCTTAAAAGGGCGCCGAGGACTCAGTTGGAATTTAGAAAGTACAAGGTTAGATTCTCTGCAGTGGCCTACTGGGCACTTTTTCCTCCATCTTCTAAGGGTTTTTACCCAATCTTCTAAACTGTTTTCACAGCTATTGTGTGTCTGAGATTTATTTTATTTTCTGTTAAATACCAACTCACTTGGCAATTCTATGTTTGTATATATGTGCATGTGTGTGTGTGTGTGTGTGTGTGTGCACGCACACATATGAACCAACACTTAGGGCTGTTACTCCACAGCTCAAGTTACACTACATCTCTGTTTCTCTTCCACCTAAATCTTACATAATATCAAATTGTATTACATCATAAACATGTTCATCAATGTAAAAAATCAAGTTGTTCAAATATAATGAAATAAGCAGAAAAGTTTCAAAGATATACGGAGTCATGCAACATTGGGAAACTGATAAAGCAACAACACTGCTGAAAATTAGGTGTGAAAAGATAGAGAAAAGGGCAAAGAAAGTTCATAGCATATTGTATAGCAACTTTTGAAGCAGCTCAACTATAGTGTGGAGAATAAGATGAAGCTGGTACAGTGCATAGC
>NC_142943.1:46874896-46887396 GCF_046866305.1 Octopus bimaculoides
ATGACAGATAGCCAAGCCATCAGACGAACAGATTGTACAGTTTTTGTCATTCAGTTGAAACCACAAGGCTTGGCTGAACTCAAGACTAAAGTAAAAGACAATTACTACCAATGGGATTGAACCAAGACCTTACGATGGTAAAGTCAACTTCTTGACCATTCAATCATACGATGCTCACACACACACACACACATGAAGGTAGAGAGTTTCTGGACATTTATTACATTAACCCTATCACAAGCTATAACTAATTAAAATAGAAATCCTGTTAAATGTATGAGAGACTAATAAGCCACTGGATAAGATGCTAGTTGTTGCAAGAAACTTTCTCAGAAAATCGTGGTTGTTGATGTCCGGAAATTACAGCTTCAGATGCCCACAATTACCCAGACACAGAGTCACGCTTCAGTGTGATATAACCCTTATTACTCCCTCTTGTGAGAGTTATGACCATTCCAGAACATTGTTTCTCTGGAATTGTCTCCCTGCATTTATCTTCCAGGAAACTATCGACTTGCAACATTTCAAGCAGACTGTTAATGGCATCAATCAGAATAATATCAGAACACCTGTGAAAGCCACTGACACAATTCCATCCTCCAGGTGTAAAACCCCTAACCCAAACCCCTGTACTTAAACCGATAATGTAGTGAGTAGGAGAATCTACTGCATGGGCAACCCTTGACCTCAGCCCCCACCATCGTTACTTAATACAGGGTTTATATTTCAGGGAAGGACATCAGTAGAAGATGTTTCGTTAGAAAAACTGCTGCTAATATGATTTCCATCCATCCACCCACCCACACACCCTGAGAGTCCCATAACTTTCTTCAAAAATATCTACACCACAACAATTTAATTATAAGTTAGTTATTATATTGTAGTAGTTATTAAACAATTACTACAAGTTAATATAATATATTAATGTGGGTATGTGTATACTTCACATGTAGCTTGCATTGGATTAGAAACACAAATGGAAATTAGGAATATTTTTTTAATGTCTAGAAACAGGAAACCTGAATAAGAACAACAACAAAGTTTTTGTTTTTCAGAAATGCATGTATACATGTAATGTATGTGTGTGTGTGTGTGTGTGTGTATGTGTGTGTGTGTGTGTGTGGATACACACACACACACACACTTAGTCATTACTACAGCTACCACATTAAATACATATGCATAGTGCAAATAATAAACAAATACATTTTATATGATGAAGAAGGATCATGCGGCCCCGTAGACGGGCGGACATACACACAAAAACACAGACGCATATACACACAAGAGTCAGATGACAAATGAAATTAGATACGACTACTGGCAGCATTCTACAAATACTTAGGGTTACCTTTGAAGTAAAATCATTGGGATTAACATAGAGATCTTGATGCATTGAACCAGCATTTGGTGCCTACAAAGGAAGAATCAACTTGGAATCACATTAAACAAACTCTAAGCATTTGGTTTCTTTTTTAAACTGGCAAGGTGTGTTCTGGAACTACAATCAAGCGACAAGGACCACAAACATGCCAACTAGTGTAATAACAGACCCACAACAAACAGGTTAACATGGCTGCATGAAAGCTGAACAAAATTAAAATCAACCAAACATCAGTTTTCAGGTCACCATACTCATGGTTCCAGAAACTCATCTGCCATTTGACCTGATTTAGGATCAATAATAGAAGATCAGGGGTCAGTTTTAAGGACATTAAGTTGTTACATTGAACAAATTAAGTGACTGGGCAGCCAAGGATCACCTTCAGTTAATCCAACAAGAATTAAAACTACAATTTTTCATTTGGGCCCACTTTATCCCTGTTTGCAGTTGATATCAGCAACATGGACAAAATGAATGTAAAACAGATGTCACCAAACCTTGAAGGTTGCACTGTTCCATTTGTAGGGAGCCAAGGCATCTTAATAATTAGTGATTGCTGCACATTAACAAACTACAATCAACATAACTCAGTAATGGTCAGCAAATTAAAAACTGATTGACAGAGAGAGAGAGAGAGAGAGAGAGAGAGAGAGAGGTCATGTGACCAGTACATCTAATGGCCGTTTAAAACTTATGCTGATTATAAATATTTATCCCTTTGACCATCTAGTCATCTAACAACAGATCACTGGGAAATTCCGTCTGAAGCAGAAGTGAAAGTCCAGTTTTGATTAAATTATTAAATTACAAAACAATTCTTTAAGTACTAAGTAAAAACTAAACTTGTGCATATTGTATATATATCACAGCAGAAGAATTGAACTCTTTTCCTACAAATAGAGAAACATCCAACAACATGAGTCACTGATACTTTTAAAGAAACTAATGTCTTACTGAGAAATTGGTAAAATGTCATCAGATGAAAAACTTAGTTCTGAAAAAAAAAAAAAAAAAACCCCTAAAAACAATACACATAGAACAAAGGCATTCAGTTTCGATGTGCAGAAATGGAATGCATTGCCATGTTGGATATTGATTGTAATTATCCTAACTATATGTGAAGGTGCATGGCTCAGTGGTTAGAGCGTCGAGCTTACGATCATGAGATTGCGAGTTCGATTCCCGGACCGGGCTGTGTGTTGTGTTCTTGAGCAAGACACTTTATTTCATGTTGCTCCAGTCCACTCAGCTGTAGAAATGAGTTACGATGTCACTAGCACCATGCTGTAGCGGCCCCTTTGCTTTTCCCTTGGATAACATCGGTGGCATGGAGAGGGGGGGCTGCTATGCAGGGGTGACTGATGGTCTTCCATAAACAACCTTGCCCGGACTTGTGCCTCGGAGGGTAACTTTCTAGGTGCAATCCCATGGTCATTCATGACCAAAGGGGGTCTCAATCCTAACTATGTATGAAATGTGTGGCTGAACAATTTCCAAATAATTCACATGATGTAAGGTCAACAATACTGTAGATAAACATATACATGTTTAATTTCTAGCATGAACACAGGAGATGCCTCTGTGCTGTCAGGGTCACCATACTACACGATATTTGAGCAGCAGCTGCTATAAAGTTGAATTTCTCTCAGGCACTACATAGGTTTCTTTTCAGTCATGATTCATTTGTTTTATGTGTGTCCTACATTACCATGGGTTACACAAATGTATTAACAAAGCACTGCTTTACAGCTGGGTGCTCTTCCTGTTGCCAACCCTTAACTATTTTTAAAATAAAAGATCAACATGTGTTCAAATTCCATGTCTTTGAACACACAAAATCAACAAATGATTTGTTGGTAAGAGAAATGACGACAACATCACTGCTTGTCGCTCAGTGATTCGTGTTGGAGCATGACTGTGAACACACAAACATGCACACTCACACAAGTGTACACACACACACACACACACATAGTAGGCTTCTTTCAGTTCCCTCAACCAAAATCCGTTCATATGGCTTAGTTTCCCCAAGTTCAGTAGGAAACACTTCACAACAGAATTCAACCAAAAGTCACAGGATGGAGGAATGAACTTCTTAAGCACATGGCTCATCCTCTGAGCATTCATAATAATTTTTCACATTGTCTTGGCTCAACAGCCCTCATCGTTTGTTTTTACTGTCCTGTTCTTGTTACGACTTTCACCCTCCACAAAAAATCCCAAATTCTATTTCATTTGCTTTGCGGGAAGGACTGTTCCAAACGAAGCTACGTATTGTGCTTACCTTCGAAACAGAGAGTAGGTGAAACAGGGACAACTGATGAAGGGTTATACTCTTTATGTTGCATGTCTCGTTTCTCTGTTTGCTTTTTTTTTCCTTAATCGAAAAAGAAGTTCGTTTTCTGTTTTCGTTTCTCATTATGTTCAACGTTTCTTTGATGTCCTGTACCCATATATGCATGTATATATACATATATATGTAGGTATGTACATATATGTATGTATATATTATTTATATCAAATATATATATATATATATATACTCTTTTACTTGTTTCAGTCATTTGACTGCGGCCATACTGGAGCACCGCCTTTAGTCGAGCAAATCGACCCCGGGACTTATTCTATTGGTCTCTTTTGCTGAACCGCTAAGTGACGGGGGACATAAACACACCAGCATCGGTTGTCAAGCAATGCTAGGGGGACAAACACAGATACACAAACACACACATATATATATATATATATACATATATACGACGGGCTTCTTTCAGTTTCCGTCTACCAAATCCACTCACAAGGCTTTGGTCGGCCTGAGGCTATAGTAGAAGACACTTGCCCAAGATGCCACGCAGTGGGACTGAACCCGGAACCATGTGGTTGGTAAGCAAGCTACTTACCACACAGCCACTCCTGCGCCTATATATATATACATATATATATATATATATATAATGTGTGTCTATGTATATTGTATGGAGCCATGAGTGTCTAAATAGCATCTAATCATTACTAATTTACAGGAGTGGACAGTAAAGGAATGCATGGAGTGGTGGTGGTGGTGGTGGTGATGGGGAGTTGTGGTAATGGTTGGGCTGGTCTCTATGGCAGGGGAGAAAATAACCAGAATTTTAAGAACTGAAAGCAAAAGCTCTACTTACAATACCCATTCTCATGATTAACTGGTCCGTGACTGGGTACCTAAGCCTCATTTTCTTGTAGAGAGGATTTTTTTCATGATATTTTATCAGGTTGAGTAAACTCTCAAATTGTGCGGTACCGATTGTGAAGAGGCGACCCTCTTGTTTAATTCGGCAGTGCTTTATTTTACCTTCACACCTGAAGAATTTAGATGAGGGAAAAAAGAAAAAACAATTTTAATTTACAAAAAGCAACAATCAGATTATTCACATCTCAGTTAATTTCTTTTTATTATTGTTATTATTGTCATAACTCCCCTATTGTTATTATTGTCATATCTCCCCTATTGTTATTACTGTCATATCTCCCCTCTTTTCAGCCACATTTAAATTTTATACATCCATAAAAACCCTAGGGTTCTCCCTGTTTACCCATACACTCATATATACATACATGTACACTTCACAAATATGGTTTTAATAAAGAAATCTTGTACTTTGCTCTTCTCACCTGAAGGATATCACAAATGCATACTGGTCTGTTTCACTTCTTCTCACCAAAAAGGCACCATCACGTGGAATTCTTTTCAATTTATCTTCAGCAGTAGCTCGATCAATATCACCATAAAACCACCTGATGAAAGAATAGATATTTAGGGAAACCCTCAAGATACATACATGGTGAATGGCGTATATGTATGATAAAAAGGAATGGATGATGTACAAGAGTCATTAGGTCCAATTTGCAATCAGAACCTGAGTTTAGATTCAATGACAAGGTTGACTGGGATGAGCAAGGTGTCCGGGGTCTGTGGCCTACCCTGAAGTAACTTCTCTTGAGCCACAAATGGATTTGAATTCAGTGCCACTAGCTGATAAAATGATTGTGTGTAATCCTGCCAGAATTGTTGTTTTTATCCAGTAATTCATAAAATTAATCTTCCTTTGACAAACCAGAAGAGACCAACAAAACAGCAAGTGACTTTGTCAGAATTATGCCCTGGAGCGTTACAGCATGTCAGTACAATCCAGTGAGGAGTTTTCATCACTTCTTGGCCGTTCGTTGATTAACTGCTGATTATTCTAATAATGTGAACTTTATGAATATCATCATCACTGTCATCATTTAACGTCCGTTTTCCATGCTGGCATGGGTTGGACGGTTTGACTGAGGACTGGTGAGCCAGAAGGCTGCACCAGGCTCAAACTGATCTGGCAAAGTTTCTACAGCTGGATGCCCTTCCTAATGTCAACCACTCCGAGAGTGTAGTGGGTGCTTTTACATGCCACAGGCAAGGGGGCCAGTCAGGCAACGATCACGCTCGAAAGGTATTTTTTACGTGCCACCTACACGAGAGCCAGTCTAGTGGCGCTGGCAATGACCATGCTCGAATGTTGTTTTTCACGTGCCGGTAGGGCGACTCTGGCAACGATCACGCTCGAATGGTGCATTTCACGTGCCACCGGCATGGGAGCCAATCTGTGGCCATGGCAACGATCACGCTCAAATCTTGAAAAACCAGCGAAGATCTTGAGTACAACTGATCTTCCTGTAAATCATAAAAAAAAAGACATAAAAAGCTATTAAAAAAGAATAAAGGGAAAGTCGGAAGACTTACTCTTTGCCCTCGTGGCACTGTGGCTGTGGAATGGGTTCTTTTAGAGTGAGCTCAAAGTCAGAGCTGCGGAGTGGATTCTGTCTGTAATAGGTTATTAGTGAGTACAAACTGTCAAACAACAATGTGTCAATCAAGTAATACTTCAGCTGGCCACGATCCTGCTTTGACTTGATACGACAATGATTCACATTGGATTTCCGTCTAGAATGAAACAAACACATGACGGGAGATGAAAAAAAGAAAGAAAGCAAAAAAAATGAGATAATAATAATAATAATAATAAAGAAAATAATAATAATAAAAAAAGATAATAATAATAAAAAAAGAATTTGTTGCAACAAGTTCAAAGTTTTCTATCAATTTACAATTAGCTTAGCAATTAATGATAATTAGCTACAGGAAAGAATAAAGCTGAGAATAATAATTGCAATAAAACAACAGAATTCCAAATGATAGCAAATGTAATTACATACTTTCCTTCAAAATTACTCATAAATGTATGAAAAAGAGACCAAGGGAGCTGCTACATGTTTGTGTGACATGTTAAAAATAGCAGTCAAATCTTTCTTACATCATAAAAAAAATTCCTCTAAATGAGGATGGACACAATGATATACTGGCCTGGAAAAGATGGGATGATAGGTCTGCTTGATCAGGGCTGACCTGGGGCTAAAACAGCAACAACAAACAAATGCATGGTTTCTTAAAAGAATTCCAAAACATAAATTGAAAAGGTAATCAATATTCAAAGGGGAAGATTCTTTGAGAGAAAACATCATCTGAAGGTGGCAGTGGTAGGATCCAAGGATAGATTCCATCATTGGAGAATACCATTACTAAAAGGATTTCATTCCGATAGCAACTGGTTCATACACAAACATCCTGCTTGATACACCTCCCTACACACACACACACACACAAACTAAAGCTCTGCACTCCCCAAGCAGACCCCTTGCAGTAAAGTAGTGCTAATTACAACACATCCAAACGGTGCCTTAGCTTCATCCACCAAATGCTATTTTACCTATTTGTATAAAAACTACAGAGATTACCTTCAAAGGAACAACAGATGTCTTCATGGGCCACAGAGCCTGAAAGGTCACACATTTCCCTAATTGCAGTGGGTCTCTTGCTGAGAGATTTTCTAATGCTGCAGAAACTCTATTTTTTTTTTTTACCATTCTACAACCAAAATGCTTTTGTAAGTGACACTCCTGCAGATAATAAAACTACCATATTTTCTACCCAGTTTGCTTCTAATTCTTCAATACTTCAAACACACATACAACAAAATCCCTGCTTTATTTACATTTGATGGATATTTGTCCTCGTCTTGTTTATTGTTAACACAACGTTTCGGCTGATATACCCTCCAGCCTTCATCAAGTGTCTTGGGGGAAATTTCGAACATGGGTTCTCATTCCTAAGGTATTTTTCGATATTATTATTATTATTATTATTATTAAAGGCATATAGCCCCAGCTCTTTGCACTCTGAACTCCTGTCAGATTTAGCACCACAACCTGGTCCTTTGGTTGCTGTTCTTGGAATTCGCTGTGTTGTGAATGTTCAGGTCAAATCTCTGCTTTCATTCTCTTCCATCAAACAATTTCAACACCCTCAAAAATATGGGGTCATGGCTGCTCCCAGCCTAACCCCTCAACAGAGCATTAAAAAAAGAAACGTGCATTTTAGAGCTTCTTTGTTTTTGTTTTAGCCTCCATGCACCAAACTGCAAAACTTGAAGCTAAACATTAACTGCCTTCTTAAACCAAGAGGAGGAGGGGAGATGCCAATTCCCCCCTACCCACCCACCTGAGTGCTATACAGAATAATTTCATTATTATTTTCTTGAAATAAAAATAAAATGACAAATCAAGGTTTTGTTTTGCTTCAAATTTTTTAATAATTTTTTTTAATGTTTCTGTGGAAGATTCTTCCAAAAGACATCAACTCTACAATACGGATGATGCCAATGTCTACCTCCCCCACTTTTTTTTTTTTTTTTTACCAATGCACCTCTTAGATTCCTTTTTTATTTTACTGGACCCTCATAGCCATTCAATGTTTAAAAAAATCCCATTAGATTTTTATAATTAGACATTAGGAATTGTATTTAAAAGATTGTTTAAATATTGTGTATTGCACCAATTTATTGTAGATAAATTTTAACAACAGAAGCTTGTATGGATCCCACCAAGGGTCATATGAACCCTAGTTGAGAACCCCTGCTCTAATGAGTTCCTTTTCAACCTTTTAATAATGAACAAATAATTCGAATTCTTCCATTAGTACTTCGGAATTCTGCAAAGATTGCTGCTTTGTTTCAGTTCTATGGCAGTGTATGCAGAATAAAATTTTCCCTGGATAGGTCACCAGCATATAGCAACTAACATTTACAGGTACCAACTGTCAATAGTTAGGAGACGTATACCACAGAATCTAGTATGTATTTGCTTAAATTCACAAAGAATTTTCTATTGTCTTTGAATATTAAGGTCCATGAGCTGATAATCTTACCTCAGATGAATTCTGCCATCCATTTCTATTGGCAAATCCTAATAACAATTACAAAATGAACCAAACAATCTCTAGATACAAACTGAATCACAGAAGAAAGTGACACATTCAAAGCAAGAATTATAGAAAATCGGTCTGTCATCTTCATCATAACACATTTTAATGTCAGTCTAAGAACCATTGAGAAGAGTTTCTGCATGTAGTCACTAAACCTTCCAGAAATAACAGTCACATTTCCCTCAAATTATCTTCTCTTGTTTAAGAATAGAAAGAATACAATGGATAATATAAACGTACATAAATCATGTCTGGAACAAAACAAAAACAAAGAATGGTCATGGCTGGAACATCCATTGATCCAAGACTAACTTGGGGTTCTTCATAATTAAACCCACACACCTGTTTTCATGCCCAAATATTACTCTATCTCATTTTCTTGAGTAAAACATGAAGGTCAGGATTGCATTTTCTTTAACCCCTAAAATGATTTAAGAAATCCTTATATGCTATAATGTAGAACATTACCAGTGACCTTACTCTGTCCCTTGTAGTGGTGTCTGATCACAGGTATGTATGTATGCATAAGTAATGACCATCATTTCTATGGGTTTGCATTTTTCTCAGGGTTGGCAAGGGTTGTAAAGATCCCATTTCTTCTTTGCACTCATAACAATCCTTCAATAATCTGAGAAAAAAAACTGGACAATTTTGCTGTTGTGCTGTTGTCATTGTTGGTTTTGTCTTTTGTTGTGGCTGGGATGCTCTTCCTATCACTCAACAACATCAACTGTGGATATGACCACACACACACCTAAATTTGTCTGAGATAATTTTTCCAAACAACAATATTTTTGTTCTAAACACAACAGTTTTATTGAAATCCTCTATCTTTTTCTTGTCTATCCAAACAAATAAACCCACATCCATACATAGTTACATGCAAGTGTATATGTTGGCATATATGAATAAATTATAAGCTAACAACTGAGATTTTAATACAATCTGGGATCCATAATAACAGCAAACTCACTGAAGTCAATCTAATTGTTCATCTTGTTAATTACTGAATTCCAAATGAAGCAGATTGACATTTACATTTTTATATGGGAGAGGAAAAAACCTCAAACTCCTTGTTGTGTAAATCAAAGTATATTTCTTCACTAATGAAGAGATGAATTGTTCAATTCCCTTCAGTGGATTTCATGCCATTTTTATGATCCAAAATTGCTATTTGCAGCTTTCTAGTGTTTATATCATTATGAATATCATTATCATCACCAGCAACATTCTTATATTCATTTATCATGCCAGCATAGGAAGGTTGGATGAAAATGCCATACTGCATATCCTTGCTAATCCTGGTCTTTCGTCATCTCATATATGCAGTCCTACCATCTAACATCACAACTCCTTACAATTGCCTCTGCCCAGGATTCACAGAATTCCCAACATTTGCAACATTTCCACCCTACATTCATCCTCCACCTCATTTGTACATGTTTATATATATATATATATATATAAATATATATATATATAGGCACAGCAGTGGCTGTGGTAAGTAGGTTGCTTACCAACCACATGGTTCTGGGTTCAGTCCCACTGCGTGGCACCTTGGGCAAGTGTCTTCTACTATAGCCTCGGGCCGACCAAAGCCTTGTGAGTGGATTTGGTAGACGGAAACTGAAAGAAGCCTGTCGTATATATGTATATGTGTATGTGTGTGTTTGTGTGTCTGTGTTTGTCCCCCCAACATCGCTTGACAACCGATGCTGGTGTGTTTACGTCCCCGTAACTTAGCGGTTCGGCAAAAGAGACCGATAGAATAAATACTAGGCTTACAAAGAATAAGTCCTGGGGTCGATTTGCTCGACTAAAAGGCGGTGCTCCAGCATGGCCGCAGTCAAATGACTGAAACAAGTAAAAGAGAAAAAAGAGTATATATACACACACACACACAGAGTCACATTATACAGCCAACAGGGGAGCTTGTGTGACTCATTTCTCTACAGTTTAATTAAATAATTCCCATGTTTCTCTCTCATGCGACACCACACTTCCGATGCATGCGCCATACTTTGTGCCTTTTGCAGGGAAACAGATCACTATTAAAGATTTTAATAAAATCTAAGGGAAATTGGATGATGAAGTTAAACATTTTTTTTTTAAAAAGAACAAAAAAAGCGAAAAGCTGGATTAGCAATTAACTAACGAACAAAAACTCTCTTCCCTTGCATCCCCACCCCCTGCAAATTCTTTCTCCTAATAGTCTAGAATTGAAATTTGAAGCCAATTTATAAACAAAGAAGCACTGTGAAGGTGAAAGTATGTTTCGGGTTGGGTTTCTATGGGAATTTTGCTTTTCAGGGTTTGCTGGTGCCACAGATGCAGCCAGATGGGGACATTAACAACAGCCAGTAAAATGGGTTTACTTACCAGGGTTTTAGAGAAAATAAAAAAATCTTTAAGAATAAAAAAAAAAAACAACAACAACAGTTTAGCCAATTATTTTACAGAAATTTCAAATTGACAATTAAAAAATCAATAACAAAAACAGGAAAATAATGTTCTCAGACTTTTTGGAATTGCAGTTTCAAACTAAAATCTTTTAAGTGAATCTTAAACATGAAAAGTGAAAATTGGAGAAGCAATGTGAAATTTTAATCCTAAAAATAAGAATGTTTTCTTTCCATTTCTTGGAGTATTGAAGGTTTCCAATAAACTAAACAACAGTAATTTAGTGTTTAGAGTTAAAATATTTGATATTCTTTACATAACTTCATTTCCATCTACAATAATACTTTCTAATTTTTGCACAAGGCAAGCATTTTTGAGGGGAGGGGGAGTAAGTCAATGGCACTGGCACAGTACATGACTGGTACTTTATCTTAACTCCAAAAGGATGAAAGGTAAAGTCGACTATGGCATTAATGGAACTCAGAAAGTAAAAAGCCAGAAGCATTTTGCCTGAGGCGCTAACAACTCTGCCAACTTGCATCCCCCCCCCACCTCTTACATTTTACCTTCACAATAACAGAAAGAATTAATGTACAAAGTTGACAGTACAAATGCTCACAGACAAAAGATCCATCCTAAGAATCTGATTGATGTAATGACTCATCAATCATAGATAAACACACAAATGACTAAATGCAAAGAGAAATTTCACAGAAATTGGCCACAGTGAATTACTGGTTATTTCATTCACCCTCAAAGGTGAATTGAAATCAGATTGTAGAAATATAACACTTAATGCAATACTTATTGTGATAAAGTACAAAGACGAAACATTCTAAAAGAATTAATACAAAGAATAAGGTGAAACAGATCTTGGAATCTAATTGTAATCTAATTAGCAGTGTGTCCCTGATAAAGATGCTTTCAGTGCATTTGTATTTCATGGGAACATAAACAGACCCTTTAGGGAGCTGAGTAGATAGAAGTTTATACATGGACAGTTAAACACATAAGTTTAACTCTGTCCATGTACAAACTGTAGACGGTCTTGACACACATGAATATCTTGGCAAGTTTGTTGTTGATGCTTTAAATTACACAGAAATCTATTCTGACATCTGTTCTTGCTATTCTACTGCTTTTCTACATGTTAAAAGTTGACAGAAATCTGTACAGTGAGAACTTCAATCAAACACTTAAGAGTAATGAGTCTCGACCCTTTTTGGCTCAGTAACTGCTTTCAATAAACAGTATTTTATAAATGCCCTTTCCACGGATTATTTTAATAAAACAAAAGCTAATTTTATATTTTAGTTTAACATCAGTCCTGTATCTGCTCACTGATAACACAATTTCCTGTTTATATTGTAATCCTAAAGA
>NC_142943.1:46892396-47007396 GCF_046866305.1 Octopus bimaculoides
TAGGATAACACCATTCGACATTAAAACTACTTCAATATTCACTTCTACAAAGCATTTCTTTTAGGTTTTTGTCTGTCATTGTCTGGTATCTCACTCCTGGAAGTCATTGGCAGCACCATCCTTGCTTGTTATGTCAACTCTTACTTATTTCAAGTAAAGTTATTTTACTCCAAGACATTGTACAAACCAATATGGCACCAGACTTTTTATTTATGTGAAATGCTCTTTGAGTGGCACGAAAACATTGTTAATTGGATGGTGTGAATGTGAGACCAAATGAAGACATAGAAGCAGGCACTCGTCTGATTTGCCAAACATCGGAGGCCAATGCCAAAGCAAATTTCTTAATCACACAGCCATTCCTGGAAGCTTCTTTAATAAATGAAGACCAGCTGCATTTACTACTCCAGAGAAATATAACAGAAAGCAATGTGCAGAGAGAGCGAGAGAGAGAGAGAGAGAGAGATAGAAAGAGAGAGAAAGAGAGAGAGAAAGAGAAAGAGAAAGAGAGAGAGAAAGAGAGTTTTTGCGTGTGTGTGTGTTATGTATACTGTCCCTGTGTATATAGTAATCAACAAGATCCAAACTAATGGCAATTGTCAAACTAATTGAAAGGTAATGTAGAAAGGTAATATTATAAAAGTCGCCTCCAAAGCAGAGATTAACAGATTAATATTCCAAAAATATTGCAATTTTTTCTCAAGCACAACTCGATAATACAACAGTGAAATACTTACAAAAATGAAAGGGAAAAATCTCCGATAAAAGTTTCACTTTCCCGAACAAGAAATGTGCCATCACCTAAAGACTTGTATTGATGTAGTAACCATTCAGCACGGTGCCGCCCACCTTCCAGTTTCCCATGGAACCATTTTTCACCAAAGTGAAGCTCATCACTAGAACAGTTCTGTTGATGTGAAAAAAAGCAGAAAAAAAATGGTCACAAAAATTACAGGAAAACGTTTTTATTTTGTCATTATATCTTGTATTTTTATTTTCTATTTTATTATTATTTTCATTATTTGGGATTTTCATCAAATGTTTCTTTTCTTATATCACAAAACGCAGTCACCTCATGGAATACGTGCAAAGAAATGCTCCAAATCAACAAAGAATTGGCAAGAATTTCCTAAAAACATTCACCTAATCTGCATGAAATAGAATAAGGAAGTGCTTAACAGCCAAAGGAATCTATGGAAGTGGAAGATATGGAACAAAATGGTAGACTGATCTCCCAGGGAGATGACAATGGACCATATTGATTGAGACTATGTGGTGCTGAGGAATACTCAGTCACCCATGCAAATTTAATTAACTGTGCTTTAGGTGGAAATCATGACAGAGAATGAGATTATATGACATTCATCCAGATCTTTCTGCCATTTATACCAGCAAAGTCATCATCTTTTGCTCATCCCCCTTCTATGATACCCTCTTGCCTTTGTATCATCCCCTAGTTACTTTACCCCTATCTATCAAGGTAGGCAGGTAGATGGATGGAAAGATGGATACACACACACACACACACATACACAATGCTTTTGTTATGTCTTCTCACAATCATATGTAATATCATCATCATCGTTTAACGTCCGCTTTCCATGCTAGCATGGGTTGGACGATTTGGTTGAGGACTGGTGGACCAGGTGGCTACACCAGGCTCCAATCTGATTTGGCAGGGTTTCTACAGCTGGATGCCCTTCCTAACGCCAACCACTGTTGATAATCTACTGTAACCTACAAATGTGAGATTTTGTGCCAATATGAGAAATTTAACACTGTCTTTATTACTGCCTTACATTGTCGAAAATTGTATTTCAAAATCTCTAAATTTGATTAGTATTCCAATAAAGAGAGTTGAATGATACGTTTGGCAGATATAATTAAACCATCTCACCTCAGCACATAAACTGTTCTCTTCATCCTCTTGGTCTTCATCTTGTTCTGCTGCTGATGGATCTTCAGCGTAGAGCAATTTGGTTGTGGTTAATACAAATATATGTGGATGCCAAACCTGAAAAAAATTTAGAAGCTTGGTCACTAGATGGAACATTTTATTCAACATAGAATGGTCAATCATAAATTTCTAATAAATATGAAATACATTCTGCAGTTTTTTTTTACTGGCTTCAAACATTGACATAAAGAGTGTATAATCTGGTACTCATTTTATTGATCTTGTTTTAACACACACACACACACACACACACACACACACACACACACACACACACACACACACAATTATAGACTAATATACAGCGTGCATAATAAAGATACTTACATGATCTATGGAATCTTCAAGATACATGATACCATTCTTTACAGAATTACTCAGATCAGCGTCAATGTTATCTACAAGTGAAACACAAAAAAATGGAAGTAATATTATCAGTAAATTGACACACACACATGCAATGGGCTTCTTTCAGTTTCCATGTATCAAATCCAGTCACAAGGCTGTGGTTAGCCTGGGGCAACAGTATGCACAAAGTGACATGCAGTGGGACTGAACCTGGAATGAAGTGGTTGGCAAGCAAGCTCGTTAACTGTATGGCCACACTTACACCTGTGTATTATTTTTTATATCAGAAATGGTAAACAATAGAATCTTTGGTTAATTACAGATTTCCAATGTGGCGCTCACTGGGTGATGATATTTCTGATACAGTGACAAGGAAGTGTCTATAACTTGATGCAAAGCAAATGTGTTGAGGAATATCATTTGTAAAGCAACATTTTTTCCCAACTGTCCTTGTCTTTGCTTCCATCCTCATTGATATACATCAGCAAACGATACAAGCTAGAGGGGGGGGGGGAGGATTGTACTGCATGCTATTTCATTTCACTAACTTCTCATATCAATGGTATTGTAAGGGTTGGGTTTACTAACTGATGTCAGCTCTCTCAACTCATGAGTTGTCACCAAGTGGCTAGCCGAGTTGTCACCAAGTGGCTAGCCGAGTTGTCACCAAGTGGCTAGCCGAGTTGTCACCAAGTGACTAACCGAGTTGTCACCAAGTGACTAACCGAGTCGTCACCAAGTGACTAACCGAGTCGTCACCAAGTGACTAACCGAGTCGTCACCAAGTGACTAACCGAGTCGTCACCAAGTGGTTAACCGAGTCGTCACCAAGTGGTTAACCGAGTCGTCACCAAGTGGTTAACCGAGTCGTCACCAAGTGGTTAACCGAGTCGTCACCAAGTGGTTAACCGAGTCGTCACCAAGTGGTTAACCGAGTCGTCACCAAGTGGTTAACCGAGTCGTCACCAAGTGGTTAACCGAGTCGTCACCAAGTGGCTAGCCGAGTCGTCACCAAGTGGCTAGCCGAGTCGTCACCAAGTGACTAACCGAGTCGTCACCAAGTGACTAACCGAGTCGTCACCAAGTGACTAACCGAGTCGTCACCAAGTGACTAACCGAGTCGTCACCAAGTGACTAACCGAGTCGTCACCAAGTGACTAACCGAGTCGTCACCAAGTGACTAACCGAGTCGTCACCAAGTGACTAACCGAGTCGTCACCAAGTGACTAACCGAGTCGTCACCAAGTGACTAACCGAGTCGTCACCAAGTGACTAACCGAGTCGTCACCAAGTGACTAACCGAGTCGTCACCAAGTGACTAACCGAGTCGTCACCAAGTGACTAACCGAGTCGTCACCAAGTGACTAACCGAGTCGTCACCAAGTGACTAACCGAGTCGTCACCAAGTGACTAACCGAGTCGTCACCAAGTGACTAACCGAGTCGTCACCAAGTGACTAACCGAGTCGTCACCAAGTGACTAACCGAGTCGTCACCAAGTGACTAACCGAGTCGTCACCAAGTGACTAACCGAGTCGTCACCAAGTGACTAACCGAGTCGTCACCAAATGACTAACTGATTTTTGCTTGGGGGTTCTTGTTTTTAAAACTATCCAGAAGGATAGATATATTGTTGAGAACAATAGGTTTCGTTGGTGGTCTTGTTATCTGAATTCTAGCTTTTGGTGGCTTATAAGAGGTTAGAAAGGTCGTAGAGTAGTGAAGTCATTATTTCGACCAAGCTATGGCAATCTGGCAAATGTAAAACTGCTGTCACAGAAAAACTATTGTTCCACCGTGAGATCCAATATTATTAATTATTAATTATCAAGGCAGATTGCAATTCACAACTCTCTGCTTTTGATTTTTGTCCATGAAGGCATTCACTCACTGGCAACAAAATCTGTTGAGTTAGAATACTACCAGCACCAGTAATGTGCTGAGGCTTGCAATTTCTAGTTGGAATAATGATTTTTCAGGTTGTTATTCCCAGCAGCAATGGACATTTAAAAGAGTCATTTTATTGACAAAAAAAATTTACAATTAAAATACTACTTTATAGGGACCATATAACGTGTAATGGTTCTCAACCATTATTTGCCTAGGGGTCCCTTTGATTTGTATTTGACTCTCCTGAACCTCCACACCCATTTTATGTATAAAAATAATCATCATCATCGTTTAACATCTGTTTTCCATGCTAGCATGGGTTGGACGATTTGACTGAGGACTGGCAAACCAGAAGGCTGCACCAGGCTCCAATCTGATTTCTGATCTGGCAGAGTTTCTACAGTCAGATGCCCTTCCTAACGCCAACCACTCCGAGAGTGTAGTGGGTGCTTTTACACGCCACCGGCACGAGGGCCATTCACACGGTACTGGCAACGGCCACACTCAAAATAGTGTTTTTTACGTGCCACCTGCATGGGAGCCAATCCAGCGGCACTGGCAATGACCTTGCTCAAATGATTTTCTAAACGTGCCACCAGCACAAGTGCTAGAAGGCGACGCTGGTAACGATTACGCTATAATGGTGCTATTTACGGGCCACTAGCATGGAAGCCAGACAGATGTATTAAAAATATTAAGATATTTTGTGTATTATAAATTTTAACAACAAAATCTTACATGGATGTTAGTTGAGAACCACAAGCGTAGTCTATAAAAAGCTACTGAGAAACAACATTTAAAATAACGGCTAAATACACTTTACAATCAGAAAGAATTTCTTTAAAAGGAATATGAAAAATTTCAACTTACTATCATCTGCATTAACTACACATTCTTCTGCACCTTTTTGCAATTTTTTGTTCTAAAAATATAAAAAAAAGAAAAAAATTGGAAAATAGAGTTTGGCAGAAGGTTAGAAGAAAGAACACATGCTACATGAAAATAAAAGTACACAATATAGCCAAGTCATCATCATCATCATCATCATCATTTAACGTCCGTTTTCCATGCTGAGATGGGTTGGACAGTAGAGATTAATTCCACGAATATTGATGATGATGATGACGATTTTCTAAGTTGGCTGCAAATACTTATTAAGTCCTTTCATTAGAACAAAATCCTTAATAACGACCAAGTTTATTTAAACATACACTGTATGGTGTCATCTATAATTATCATCAGAGGTTTACTGTACAGCTCAACACATATTTTCTTTATCTCCCCCACCCACCGACTCAGATATATTTTTAAAACTGTAAATGCAAACGTCTAAAAGGAAATTGTTGTCACAAAGAAAGAAACGAATAATTTTGACAAACCTTCAGAAGGATCTTTTTACGTAGTTGATTAGGGGAGGGTAATTGCGTTTCATCTTTGTCAATAAAATCAACAAGTAAGTCATCTAGAAAAAAAAACGAAAAAAAAAAAACCAAAAACAGAGAGTAAAATATCAAATAGTGTCTAAAGATATTAAAACTGGAGAGAAATAAGCAAAAATCCATGGTGGCAAGTAAAAATAGACGAAGATGCTTAGAAAGCTTTAAATAACCCACCCCGGAACATGTCTTTGAAAGCCATTGCCATCTTCCGTTGTTGTGGGAGTGTACAGTGATTCTCTATTGATAAAATCAGGGGGTAACTGAAATGGAAGAAAAAAACATTTTTTAAATAATAATACTGTTAATAAAATAATACATAAACAGAAATAACTTTACTGACAATGTATACATATATAATATATGCATGTATATATATATATATATATATATATACACACACACACATACATACATACCTATACATGTGTATGTATGTATATACATCATATACATATATATATATCAACTTTAAATAGAGCTCAAAATTGATCTGTTGAAAATACTTTATTGCAACAACAATAACAATAATAACAATAATAACAAATAAATAGACCTATGTACATTTCGATAGAACATCCAGAATGATTAATACATATCATAAAATATTATAAAATATTATAAAATGATATATATTCAAAGACTCAACAATCTTAGCAGAAAACTCACAGTTAACAGATACTATATTTTTTACCAAATTTTTGGGTTAAAAAAATATATATTTAATATATATATATATATATATATATATATATACATTCCAACTAGTGACTGCAGAGAAGCTATTTTTGTAGCATGAAATCCCTTTTGCAACTAGCCTAAGGGCTAGTCCTCATGGCCATGTTCTTTGCAGATGTTTCAAATCGGAAATCCAATTGAGATAAAACACATTCTGCTATTTTGGCCAGAATTGCAACAAGGAACTTATATTGGAACAACCAGAAGATTTCATCCCTTCACCTGGCAACAAAAGATGTCTTTTTCTCCCTCAACAATAAACAGCAACAAAGCTGACAGCCATCACCATATTTATTTCATAAACCAGAAACACACGACAAACATTGAGTCAACAAGGGAATCTGTATGTGGTTGCTCAACCTGCTAGAAAAAACAGCCGAGTTTCCTTCAAATCACACCCAGTCTTAAATGAACGATATCTGGAAAATGATGCTGGATGGTCACAGTAGAAATACCTTTGATGAGGTCAGACTCAAGACTAAACAACACATTGCCAACAACAAGAAGAACAGTAACAACTTGAAGACAGATTAGTAAATGGTAGAAGTGAAGTTACTTACTCTGTTGTCACCCAGGCATGCTCAGCAATAGTTTTGAGGACATCAAGGAATTTTATTTTACTGGTTAATGTAAGGCCATGTGTTATGTGTGGGTAACCTTCAGGGCCATCCCAACAATCCACTGGAAGATGAAGAAAAACGAATATCAGCTTCAACATTCAATACATACAGTATGGAACAAGACCAACATACAAATAAGCGAGCAGGGCTAGCATCAGTAGGGAACTGAGCTAAGGTGCGTTAGGGAGCTGGGTGAAATGATGGTAGGAGATTAGTTGTGAGAGAAGTTGAATAATGTTTGTAATAAATGCTGTTTGTATTTAATGAGATCAGTCATGTCAGACTCTTTCAGTCCATCCTAAAAAGGAACTTCTACATGGTTAATTAACTTGCTAGAAATAGCAGCCAAATCTCACTGAAACCACACTATCAGCTTTAAAACAGGGAGTTCAATGCGTTAAGTGGTGCTCAATACACTGAAGCTACAAGAAAAAAACATGGAATTAGTTATGGCCAGAACAGCTGTGGTCAAAGGGTTTTTTTCTTGATCAGAATGGATTTGGGGATAAACAACAACAAGGTATAAGAGGATTAATACAGAATAACATTACTTACATTCAATACACCGACAACCCATTCTCAAGCACCGGGCATAGGCTTCCACAGATGAATCACTCCTTAATTGACAACCGGTTAAATAACTGTAACAACAACAACAACATCATTAGCATCAACAACAGTTAAATCCATCATCATCATCATTTAACATCTGTTTTCTATGCTGCAATGGGTTGGAATTGGTAAGGGTAAGAAAAGAACCAAGTTCCAATTGTCTGCTTCGGTTTCAACGGCTAGATGCCCTTCCTAACATTAACCACTTTACAGGGTGGAGCTGGGGGGGCTTTTTACATGGCACCAGCACAGAAGCCTTTTATGTGGCGCCAGAGTGGGAGCTCTATGCACGACACCAGCAGAGGTGCTTTTAACAAACACATTCGTATACAAGTAGAGAAGTGCATATATCAATGCACAGAAAGGCAGTCGTCAAAGAGAAGCATCAAAGTGTACTTACGTGTTATGAGAAGAAGCAATCCAATAGTGAGACAAAGGGTGGTTCATGTCTTGCGTCACTTTGTCATATTTTGTGTCCCAAACTTGATTTGGTTTAGAAAATAAATAATCTTCAAACTGTAAAGAAAACAAGTACAATAAAATAAATTAAATGCGAGTGTGGCAAGTGTGTGTAACCCATGCTAGCATGGAAAGCGGACGTTAAACGATGATGATGATGATATGATATATATATATATATATATATACAGTAATACCTCACTTTACGAGTTTTTAAGAGTTTTATTTTCTGTTTACGAGTTTTCACTTTACAAACATTCTCTAGGAATGGTAGTCTGAAGGAGCAAGGTCGGAAGAATAAGGTGGGTGAGGAATTTTTTCTCAAAGAAGCTCTTTGATCTTCTGTGCTGTGATCTTTGCAGTGTGGGGTCACGCATTGTCCTGATGAAACATCTTTCCTTTTCAATTCACTAAAGCGGGTCTTTTCTTCTTCAAAGCTTGGTTCAAATGATCTAATTGCTGACAATTAAGCATTGACTGTTGCATTAAGTGGTAACAATTTCAAAGTGAATTACTGCTTTGCAATCCCACCAGATAGACAGAAGAACATTTTTCTCATGAAGTTCCCTTCTTGGTTGTGGTTGAGCTTTTTCCCTTTTTCCAAGTCACTGTTTACGCTGTTTAACATTTCGATAGAAGATCCATTTTTCATTACCACTCACAAGACTATCCAAAAAGGGTGAAATGAGTTTGCGAGAATGGAGAGAAGAGCAGATGTCAACTTGGGATTTGCAGTTGCTTTCAGACAATTCATGAGGCACCCATTTTCCAAGTTTAGGAACCTTTCCAAGTTGTTGAAGATGACAATGAACAGTTGTATGGTTTGAACTAAGCTTTATTGCCAATTCTTCAACTGATAATGCAGGATTTTCATCAAGTAATGCCTCAAGGAGCTTATCACCAAATTCAACTGGACGTCCTGTTCGATCTTTATCTTCAAAGCTGAAATCTCCACTTCTGAAATTTGCAAACCATCTTCTGCAAGTTCTTTCATTCAAGCATTCTTTCCCATAAAAGGAGTGTATGTTTTGAGTCGCTTCGGCTGCAGAGTTTCCTTTTTTGTACTCATAAAGCATTATGTACCTCAAATATTATTTGGATACTTCCATGTTAGAAAGGGTTTTAATCAAAGAAATTTTAATTCTATCATTCTGTAAAATAATATTTAATTAGTTTATATGTACACAAATGCATAAAAATAATTTTTAATTCCATTAGACATTCTAAAATACTATTAAATTTCATTCAATTTTAAAAAAGGTAAAATTGGACAGAACTTATGGGATGACCTGATATATATATATATATATATAAGGTTTCAATATGTGGACATGAAGTTTATTTTACAATTATGTGGTTCCATGTTTGATCCCCACTGTATGGTTGGCACCTTGAGATCTCATTGTGTGTGTGCATCAATGTTGTTTATGTTTTGTTTCTTTATGCCTGGCTATGTCACCACAGTGTTGTGCATTTCTACATGCAAACTCCACAACTAACCTCTTGTTCAGTAAAATAAGGCTCAGCAGCTGCTCTCACTGCATCGTCCAGGTGAGTTTTCATGATGTCTTTCACAACATTGATATCATTGGCACTTGAATCCTGAAAATAAGTTTAAAAAATAAAGTTTTTTTAAAAAGTTGAAACGAAAATAAAATCAATCAAAAGTTAATATGTATTTTTACACTAAACTTAGTCTGGAGGAAAGGTCAGTATTGAACACTCTTTGTGGGGGCCTGCAACAATGCCAGAAGGAACAAAGTTGTCTTCAACCCAACAACCTGGCTAGAATGCTTTGCTAAAGTTACCCAAAGACCAGGAACTTCTGTTTGCTAATCAAGAGATTAAATCAACCATCCAAGAAGGCCATGGAGGGATCTGAATTTAGAAAGCAAAGGACCTCAAGGTATCCTACTCGCCATTCCAATTCCAATAGTCCTGACTAGTAGATTATTTATTAACCCCAGAAGGAAAACAATAAAAATTCCTTGAATGGGATTTGAATTCAGAATGTAACAACCTGGATTGAACAACACAAGGTATTTTGTCTGATGTTCCAACAATTCTACCAATTTAGCATCAATTAGTTAACAAAAATAAACCTAGAAGTCACCATATTTCATTTTGGTAAGTAGATGGAAACTGAAAGAAGCCTGTCGTGTGTGTGTGTGTGTATGTGTATGTATATATATATATATATATATATATATATATATATATATATGGGTACAGGATGTCACCAACTGTGTAAACAACATGAAGTACGAAAACAAACGAGTTAAATACGCAAACGAGAGAAAAAATGGAGAACAGGATAAGTAACACAAAGAATGACCCTTCATCAGTTGTCAGCTGTCTATCTACTCCTCATCTCGAGCATTCAATGACAATATGAGTCTTCGAAGACAGTTACTCCCATAAATTCCAAAATAGAATTTGGGATATATGGAGGATCAAATTTGGGAACAAAACCAGGATAGTGGGGACATACAAGGAAACCGAACGAAAACAAACATGGAGGGTCGTTAAACGAGAATAAGAGGAAAATAGTGAATGCTGGGAGAAATATTTTCTTTGAAAAGAGGCAAGATAGAAGTGAGGGATAGAAGACGTCCAGTTCTTAGAACGTCATGGCTTAGAAGTATTTTGACCTCTATTTTTAGCAAAGCTGGTGCTCATGTAGTACCCAAGTATATATAAATATATTATATAAATATTAATTTGCCTATACGGCTGTATGCTCGCAGCCATTAATGTCATTATTTTTAGAAATAATATCGTTCTTTTACATCTATGAATCATTTCACATGGTTTGTTTGTTTCAGTGGTGTTCAACCACTCAAACGAATTTACAGGCATGATGGTAGCGAATTCTAGTAGCTGTCCCTGGCCGATTTGACTGAGGAGAATCGGGCACCTTAGGCACTAACTTCAAAATCATGATATCAAATGAACTGACATTCCTTCTACATCCTTGGCGGAGGTAAGATGCTATTCTTGTTCATTAAAATTTGTTTTCAATCATGCCAGCTTTAATTTAGTGATTCTTCTGGGGCTTAGAAGTATTTTTAGCGAAGCAGGTGCTTAGAAGTATTTTTAGCGAAGCAGGTGCTCATGTTGTACCCTAGTATACATAAATATATACTAGGCTATATGCACACGGCCACAAATGTTATTGTTTTTAGAAATAATACCATTCTTTTATTTGTGTGTGTGTGTGTGTGTGTGTGTGTGTGTGTGTGTGTGTGTGTGTGTGTGTGTGTGTGTGTGTTTGACAGCCGATGTTGGTGTGTTTAAGTCCCCATAACATAGCAGTTCGGCAAAAGAGATTGATAGAATAAGTGCTAGGCTTACAAAGAGTAAGTCCAGGGGTCGATTTGTTCGACTAAAGGCAGTGCTCCAGCATGGCCGCAGTCAAATGACAGAAGCAAGTAGAAGAATGAAAGAATAGAAGAATGGCATCAGACGCACACAGAATTAATCCATTTAAAACTGACAACTCTCTTTGTTTTTTATTCATAGAAACCTTTGTAGAAATACTTACTCTTTGTTCTTGTAGCAAAAATAGTTGAAAATTTTCAGGTGACATGGTCCTGAAATAAGAACAGAGAAGCCAAAAGTAAGTAAATGTGAGACATTGTGTGTATGTGTGAGCATCATTGCGTGCGTGTGTGTGTGTGTATATGTATATGTATATGTGTATATATATATATATATATATAGATATATATATGTATATATATATGTATATGTATATATATATATATATATATATATGTATATACATAAAATCATTGTTTAATGTCTATTTTCCATGCTGGCATGGGTTGAACGGTTTGACTGGGGAATGGCAAGCCAGTAGGCTGTACCAGGCTCCAATCTGATCTGGCATGGTTTCAACAGCTAGATGCCTTTCCTAACCACTTTCAGAGTGTAGTGGGTGCTTTTTATGTTCCACTGGCACGAGAGCCAGTCAGGTGGCACTGGTATCGACCATGTTTTGATGCTGCTTTTTACATGCCACCAGCACAGGAGCCAGTCAGGCGGCACTGACATCAGCCACAACTACAATTTCCTTTTTCATTTCAATCTTGATCTGCTTTTGATTTATATATATGTGTCTGATGTGCAGAAGTGACTGAGTGGTAAGTAGCTGGCTTACCAACCACATGGTTCTGGGTTCAGTCCCACTGTGTGGCACCTTGGGCAAGTGTCTTCTACTATACCCTCAGGCCGACCAAAGCCTTGTGAGTGGATTTGGTAGATGGTAACTGACAGAAGCCCATGTGTGTATATATGTTTGTGTGTCTGTGTTTGTCCCCCCACCCAACATCACTTGACAACTGTTAGTGGTGTGTTTACGTCCCCGTAACGTAGCGGTTCAGCAAAAGAAACCGATAGAATAAGTACTAGGGCCGATTTGCTCGACTAAAGGCGGTGTTCCAGCATGGCCACAGTCAAATGACTGAAACAAGTAAAAAAGTATATATATATATATATATATATATATATATATATATATATATATATATATATATATATGGTTATGCTATATATGTGATGGATTCTCCTGTCAAAGACAACAAATGTTGAGATTTTGTTGAACGACCTGCACAAATTATTTGTCTCTGGTGATCTATAATGTCTGTGCTGTACATTAGCCCTTTCCCTCCATCAAATCAACGTTGCCTAAACAGGTGTCACAGTGTGCCATGCGTCAGGTGTCGACGTGATCGCAGAGCAACACAAGTTGAAGAGTTTTGGTCAAGAACACAATATACCACCCAGCCTAGGAATTGAAACCATGATTGGTGGATTGTGACTGCAACACTTTAACCACTAGGCCATGTGTTTGTGTGTGTGTGTATTATTCTTATGCAAGAATGTTGTTGATAGTGACTTTGAAGTTTCGGCCAATTAAGCTATCATTGGACTCTACAAAAGTATAGAGTAACCGATCACATTAATGAGAAATTGTTTTTCCTATCACTGAACATAAAACAAAACATTTTATATATATATATATATATCTATATATATATATATATATATATATATATAAGTATGTATATATACATATATCTATGTACATGCATATATATGTGTATGTGAGTCTGTTTCTCTCAACACACACATATATATATATATACAGAGAGAGAGAGAGAGAGAGAGAAAGGCAAGACAAAGAATAAATGTATATAAATACAGGCATAATTATATAAATACGCACACACACACATATATATATATATATATAGTTTTAGGGAAAATAACCAATTTTCAAGAACACGTGTACGTGTAATCTTTTTATTATATTTATCTTATGATATTTACTTTACTTTATATTATACTCATTTATTGTGCTTTTAATTATTAATTTTTCTATATGTGATAGTGGATTTTCATCGATGAGTTCTTGAAAATTGGTTATTTTCCCTAAAACTATATATTTTATATATACTTTATCTATAAGGCTCAATTTAATTTTAATTTTTTATAAATTGATTTTAATTGAGTTTTTTACCTGTAATTTTGGATTTTGTCCCTAATATTATTATTATTATATATATATATATATATATATATATATATATATATATATATATATATATACATCTGTACATGTGTACCTATGCCTAATCTATCCAATGTGTTCAGTGGCTGTCTATAATGCTATATTATTCTTTGTCTTTTTTCGTAATTGCACATATATATACACACACGCGCACACACACATTTGTTTAATTCTCAGCTCATGAAAATAAATAAATAGGGCATAACTTTTGCGCACCCTCCTCTACCTGTCTCATTGTATGAGCATATGTCAGTGCGTGCGTGGATGTGTGTGTGTGTTTGAGTATACGTATGTGAGCGCTTGTCTCTCCTTGACTTGACATCACATGATTGCTGTAAATGAATGTCACTCATTTTGAACTTTGTGTGAAAACATTGTTTGGCCATGATGGAGGATGGGGGAATTCAAATAATGCCTTACTTGGAAACATGTGGGGGTTAGTGACAGGAAAGGCACCCAGCCATAGAAAATTTGCTTCAACAAATTCTGTTGCTGAATATCTCTCGTTGTGAGATTTAAAAATAGTAATTTTCCAAATTCTGTTTGACCCATGCAAGCATGGAAAAGTGAACCCTAAAATAATGATAATATACAGATACATGAGGAGGTGTTGGAAAGTTCCTGGCTTTAGCTACAAGAAAATACAGGAGGATCAGTTAATCAGGATTTCAGTCAACATATTCACACACCTATTGCTGTGGTCCTTCCATTTTCCTAAACCCTGTAAGAGGACTTGAAAAGTTGGGCCTCCACCCAAACCTTTTGTGATACTCTTAAAGACAGGAACTTTTCAGCACTCCTCTGTATACGTTTCAGTGAATTTAACTTTATTCATAACACACATACACACACACACACAAAGTGAAATTCATTGTAGATAAAAGGTCTGCATGACTTGCCCATTAATCCAGTTGAACAGACTACAATGGAACAGGATTGTATAGGAGTAAAGCTTCAGTTCTTTAAAAAATATGCTGTTATTTTTTTATTAATTGTTTGAGATTTGAAGGATTTAGCTGAGCTTTGAGCTACACAAAAGCAGTTTTTTCACATTATTAGCCCACCTGTAAGTGACTCAGTTTTTCAAATGCCCTTCACTAGGGCATGAAACCAATTCAAAGTTTCATCAAAGAATGAAGCAAAATAAGCACCTGTCTTGATATAGTTTTGTAAAATAATGGAAATGGATGCAAAACAGATCAATGTTTACCTAATATTGCCACTGAATTCAAAATAATTGGAGAACCTTTCTGTGATAATCTGAAAGAACAATAAAACACACACACATATATATATAATAATAAAAAATACAATAGTTTATCAAAAGCTACAGTGAAATAGTTTAATCTAGTTTCTGTCATTAGCTTTAATGTACACTAATTACCCAGATTATACTCCTTTTGCAAGACAAGGTATGATGCACTAAAAGATACTTGCAAAAAACACATTCTCAATTAAGCACAGGTATGACTGTGTGGTTAAGAAGCTCGCTTCCTGACCATATAGTTCTGAGTTCAGTCCCACTGCATGGCACCTTGAGCAAGTGTCTTCTACTATAGTCTCAGGCTCACCAAAGCCTTGTGAGTGGATTTGGTAGATGGAAACTGAAAAAAGCCTGTCATAAAGTGAGATCGTAGCTGTAACCTACACCAGTGTCGCATAACCAGCCAACTCAAAAAGTACCCTTGGATTGTAGAGCGACAAATTAATTTGAGATTCTTGTTAGCAGGCAAAGGGACACCACCAAAACTCTCTGCTTATCTCTCATTGTCTATGTTTTACATTTTCTTCCCATGATCGAGGCCAATTTGTATTTGCTGTCCTCCAAGATAGTTAGGGAGACCATATCTTGCTTGTAGATTCTACTTTTTGACCCGGTTACAACAGCTGGATGCTCTTCCTAACATCAACTACTTCACAGATTGTACAGAGTACATCTTACCATGGCACCAGCACTAGAGAGGTTGTCAAGTCATGAGAAGAAAAGAATAGAAAGTCTTCTTCACCTTATGTTGTCTCTGATTATCTGCCAACAACTTGACAGAGTGTATTGGGTGCATTTTATAGAAATGCCAGCCCTAGTAGTATTACTTTGTCCCTAACAAGACAAAAGAGCTTCCACCGTTTTAAGTTGGCTGGATTAATGGGCTTTTGCCCAAAGTCTGCAGGAAATAACAAAAGGAATATAAAAGAAGAAGTTATAGATATCCATGAATGATAAACACTTTAGAATTACATATACAAAGAGAGAAATTTATCCTGTGTGTGTTTAACGTTAAGTCTGAGCCTCAGCAACCCTCTGGCAGTATCTATCTCTACATAATACAACCAGAGGCAGTAGTAGAATGGAAGATGCTGTAGACATCACAGAAACATGGGATTTACTGATGAGAGAGGTCAGTCAAGGTGTAGGATGGAATTTCGGCAGCAGCCTAAAACTATAGAGATGTGGCAGATGTACCAGATGTAGCAGATAAAACAGAAGAAGACTTACAGATGGCACATGAATTAAGTTACGGAACAGGGCTGCAAATTCTTCAAATCCTATAGAACAAGTACCATTTTTATCGACTTCCTGAAATAAAGGGAAAAGACAAACATTTAGAAAAAATAATTACTTTTTTACATAGAATGCCACACACATACACAACTGCTCACCATACATTTTACAACACTTGCTTCAATAACAAAATGGTGTCTTATCTCATGGACATGGACAAAGGCAGACAGATCTGTGTGGTAAAGAAGTTCACTGTGGGGTCATCAATCCAATCTCACTGTACAGAACCTGGTTTTCTATCATAGCCTTGGGCCAAAGGATTGTCTACCAAAATACTTCATTGGTTAATCTAAAGTCAGAGTCCAGCTTAACCACAAAGTCCACTCATGGACTTGGACGTTCTTACAGTCTCTGCTGCAACTCTTTCTGCCTCAGGGTATCGCATGCACAAAACCTAAGACTGGTTTCCTTCTTTGTTTGGATGGAATCTTTAACTTTCTGATTAAACAAGAAGGTGGCTTCCCTTACAATCTGTTCTCAGCAGAACTCTTCTGCAGCAGCAGCCTCAGACCAAACAGCAGCAGCCTATTAGGACCAACAGATGACACTGTTGACTTTTAGAAAAACTCTCATGACCCAATCATGTAGACACAACAAGGTGAGTAAAGGCTGCCCACCACCTCTCCAAATATGTCTTATCTGCACAAGTTCCAGTACAAATGCCTGTTTGGAGGCTGGCATGAAAAAGCTACAATATAATAAAGTTTAGGGAAAATAAACATACTACATTTTCCATTGAATCAGATGGAGTTTACTGAGACAAATTGTCTATGGCTGGATGCTCTTCATGTTACCAACCTTCATTCATTTCAAGTATGGGGGAAATGGATATCAAATGATGATGATGATGATGATGATGATGATGATGTTGTAATATTTCCCTATGACACCTTGTTGGCTTCCTACTCTTGACCCGGTGGAGCATCATAGATATGACAGCTGAAGGCAGAAAGGGCTACACCACCATGAGGGTGGTATTCATTTACAATTGACTACACAAGAATGTGAAATAAAGTGCCTTACTTAAGGACACAACATGCTGCCTGGTCTAAGAACTGAACCTGTGGCTTTACGATCACAAACCCAACACTTTAACCACTAGGCCAGTGGTTCTCAACTTGGTGTCCGTGGGCCCCTGGTGGTCCAGAAAGGTAGTACTAGGGGTCTGTGAACTAAATTCAAAATTTCATATATATATATATATATATATATATATATATATATATATATATATATATATATGGATAAGCATATTAAAAGAGGTCCATGGGAAATCTCATTTAAATAAAAGGATTGGGAACCATTGTTGGGAACCACTGCGTTAGGGCATGCCTCTTCACTTTTCACAAGTTCATATTTTATCAACAAAATATACTTGAAATGGCATCAATCAAGAACCAGAAGTGGGTCATAAACCTGGTTGTGGCACTGATGAGATCTTTCTAATAAAATAAATTGAATTACCCAACCATGAAATATTAAATCACATTAGTAAAAAAAAAAAAAAGAATTTGGAAAGTACAATACAAATAATTAGAGAAGCTTCTCTTTTCAACCAGAGAGTCATCATTGTGTGGCTTGAAATTTCTATTTTGACAGATACAACCATCCCAGATATTTCTAATTAGAAAACCACATTATTTGGTTGGAGTAATGGTGAGTTATCTTGATTGTATAAGTTAGACACCAGCAAGTCTGATGGGATAAGTAAGACACCAGCAAGTCTGATTGGATAAATTAGACACCAGCAAGTTTGATTGTGTAAGTTAGACACCAGCAAGTCTGATGGGATAAGTAAGACACCAGCAAGTTTGATTGGATAAATTAGACACCAGCAACTCTGGATGGATAACTTAGACACCAGCAATTCTAATAGTCTTGTTGGTGGTGGTCATCATCATCATCATAGTTTAACATCCGCCTTCCATGCTAGCATGTGTTGGACGATTTGACTGAGGACTGGTGAACCAGATGGCTACACCAGGCTCCAATCTGATCTGGCAGAGTTTCTACAGCTGGATGCCCTTCCTAACACCAACCACTCCGAGAGTGTAGTGGGTGCTTTTACGTGCCACCTGCACAAAAGCCAGTTAGGTGGTACTGGCAACGACCACGCTCAAAATGGTGTATTTTACATACCACCTGCACAGGAGCCACTCCAGCGGCACTGGCAACAACCTCGCTCAAATGTTTTTTCACATGCCACCGGCACAAGTGCCAGGAAGGCGATGCTGGTGATGGTGCTATTTAATTCAGCTGCACTTGAGCAGAAATGAGGACTAAGGCATTACAGCTGTATTACAGACAGTGCATTTAAAATTACATTATTCAATGTATCCTGCTATTTTAGGATACCACGGTATTATTTGCGGGTGTTTTGGTAGCCATTTTTAGCAGGTCAAGTGACCACCATACTCAAGAGTTACTGAGGTATAGTAAACAGTTTAATAAGAGATTTAAACTGCACATCCATAATCAACAAGCTCACCAGACACAGGATTAGCTGTGCAACTTGAAATGTGAGACCTATGAAGATCTTAGAAGAGATTCCAGTGATTGTGATGGAAGAAGAGTATTTAAGAAATCTATACACTTAAAAAAGAAGAAAAGACAACATGGTCATCTAAGTGACTGGCAAAATTTCTCTGGTCAACATAGAATCTCTTCCCTGCTGTCCTTTCAACAAGAATAGCTCCTGCTCAGCTGAAAAGAATCTCTCTACCTCAAGACATAAAGGAGCATTTATGTGGTCAGTCAGACTGCAGCCAAATTTCCCTCAAATCACACCATGTGCGTGTGTGTGTGTGTGTGTGTGTGTGTGTGTATGCACACACGTGTGTCTTGGCATCGTGTGATGGTTGAATGGTTATAAATAAGCATCACCATCATACAAGTGACATTGTTCAATTCTGTGGAAAACAGGTTTGGCCATAGGAGAAATATTACCTTATTTGGAAACAGGTGAGGGTTAGTGATAGAAAGGGCATCCAGACAGAAAATCCGTCTGACCCATGCAAGGATTGGAAAAACATTAGATGATGAGGATAATGAAAAAGGGGAGAGGATCAAAGCTGAAATACTTTTCATCAAAGGTCTGTTCGATTAGGGCTGATCAGGATTAGACAGTAACAACAACCTCCCACCTTTCCAACCATGCCATACACTATTTTAAACATTTCACTCAACTATTTCCTTTCCAGAATTAAATTTCATCAGAAACTTTCTAAATGCTTATGTTTCCCCTTACAACATTGATCTTACACATCAAAGAGGGCCTTCACGAACCACAGATTATGAGCATTGCCCTCTTTCTCAGACTTAATACAAATAAAATCACATATTCATGATGACTCGACAAAAACCCAAAACAATATAAAAAAAAAAAAATAAAAAAAGGTATTCTTTGAATGTCTGACATAAATAGCTTTCAGAAAGGTTGCTTACATCGAGATGAATAATTTCTTTTGAACAATGGTTTTATCTTGCTGGATTGAGCAGAGATAATGTTTACCTCTATATATTAACACAAAGGTGAAACACCAACAACAAAATAAGTTTTAGAAGACATTTTTTTCGCTCGCAG
The DNA here is from genome assembly GCF_046866305.1 of Octopus bimaculoides. Lineage (NCBI taxonomy): Eukaryota > Metazoa > Mollusca > Cephalopoda > Octopoda > Octopodidae > Octopus > Octopus bimaculoides. The sequence goes on from NC_142943.1 coordinate 46,912,174, forward strand.
TTGTTTGGTGCATTGCTTCAAAGAATGATATCTGCAAAACATGCAATGCAGTTTTGGGAAAATAACGCAGCTGCATCTATTAAAAACAATGTTTTGTGAAGTCTACACTTACAGGTACATAATGATATAATAATAAGTAATAAAATAGGAAGTCACATTTTTACAATAATAATAATTATGGAGATGTACCTGCATAGCAAGCGACCTGATCTAAGATCGTGTGATGGAACGAAAACAATTGCAGCGTGGAAAGTGTTTATAACCCATTTAAAAACACACAAAAACCGTTAGGGATGCAGCACGGAATTTTGTCAGTGAACAGGTCACGGTCTCAAAGCGATGAAAATATTTTGACAAATTAAATTTAAATGTTGAAGTGAATCTAACGGTTTTTGTGTGTTTTTAAATGGCTTATAAACACCTTCCACGTGGAATTAATAATAATAATATTTTAGAAAGGATTGACATAACTCTTTACAAAGGTAACTCAGAGAGACAGTACTTTACGCAATATGCATGCAGTTCCAAGTAAAGCCGACATTTGCAATATACCTAGATTATCATTATTATTATTATTATTATTATTATTATCATTATTATTATTATTATTAAGTCAACAAGCTGGCAGAGTTGTTAGTATGCTGGACGAAATGCTAAGCAGTATTTCACCCGCCACTACATTCTGAATTCAAATTCTGCTGAGGTCGACTTTGCCTTTCATCCTTTTGAGATCAATAAATTGAGTACCAGTAAAATACTGAGGTCAATGTAATTGACTTAATCCCCTCCTCATAAATTTGAGGTCTTGATCCTCCAGTAGAGAGGATTATTATTATTATTATTATTATTAGAGCATCCAATATCATGATGTTGTAGATTGAAGATATTGGATAAGATGAAAGGAATGCATGATGTCTGTCAAGTCCCAACAAGGACCTCACACAGACAGACACTGCTTTACGCAGTATGCCTGCAGTTCCAAGTAATGACGACTTTTGCAATACATCTAGATTGTAGGGTATTTCTAAAGTTTCCAGATATTTCTTCGGGTTGGGTGATATTGAACCCAACGCTCCAATGACAACAACAAGAACCTTTATGTTTGACTCTTGCAGCTGGCAATCTCAATTTTCAGGACTCCATACTTGTTGACCTTTTCTCTACTACTGCTACTACTACTATTGGTTTCAAATTTGGGACAAGGCCAGCAATTCTGGGGGAGGGTGTAAGTCAATTACAACAGCCCCATTGCTCAACTGTAACTTATTTTATCAACCCCAAGAGGATGTAAGGCCAAATACACCTTGGTGGAATTTGAACTGAGAATGTAAAGATGGACAAAATGCCACTAAGCATATTTTCCCTGGCATTCTACAGTTCTGCCAACTCATCATCATCACCATCACCACCACCATCAAAATGGTGAGCTGACAGAATCATTAGCATACTGGAGAAAATTAATTAGATCACACAAAATGAATATATGAACAAATGATTTTAAATAAAGTCAATTCATAAAAGAAAAAGAAAAAAAAAACTTTAAAAAAAATCAACCATGCTACTTACTTGAAATTTGTCTCTTAGTTTATTGCTGGCAATTTTATAATTTATTCGTAACATCCATCCTTTTAGATGTTTCTGTGTTACTCTGAAAGTACAACAGAGACAGTCAAGTACATTCACAAACATTTCAATTAATCTTTGAAAATGAATAACCAGCAATGTGGTAGAAGTTATCAACATTCATCATCATCATCATTTTACTGTCCACTTTTCCATGTTTACATTGGTCAGACAGAATTTATTAGGACAGTTGTTTTTATGGAAGGATGCACTTCCTGTCACCAACCCTCACCTGTTTCCAAGCAAAATAAAATTTCTCTTTGGCTGGACAGGTTATCACAATATATTGGAAGTGGCACTGCTTGTATGACAGTGATGCTCATTTACAATAACCTAGTGATGTCAAGGAGACCCAAGCACGTGCGCACACACACATATGATAGGCTTCTTTTAGTTTCTGTCTACCAATTTCACGCACAGAGCACTGGTTGGCCAGGTGCCATATTAGAAGACACTTGCCCAAGGTGCCATGTGGTGGGACTGAACCTAGAATCATATAGTTGCAATGCCAATCTCTTACAACAAAGCCATGCTTTTTGCCTACATTTATATGGACAATGTGTTAAGATTGTCCCCACTGATTGTTCCTCTATAAAAGTTGATTTCATCACAATTTCTTACTTTCAGCATAAAATAGTTAGAAGAGACGAGTTGGCAGTTAATGAAACACAAGCAGCAAAGGTACAGGATGCAAAAAGCCCCAACAAAAATTAGTTAAAATTGCTTCAGAGTGAGGAGAGAATTAAAATATTAGCGCCAATGAATAAATCTTGTGAAGAAAGACAAGAATAAAAATCTTGGATTCAGATTAGTTAAAAAATGAATGGTAAATGTAATGAGGGAGAGAAAATGCAAGATATGTTTCAGTGTTATTAAACCTCTTCAATGAAACTTAGGTTCATTAGCAAAAACCAGATATTCGATGACTGAGAAATATCCAAAAATGTTTCTTTAGCCAATGTGAGTGTCTCCTCAGTCACATGACTTACTCAGTGGAATAGCAAAATTGTTTTGCAGCAAACTCCTCACTTACTTCATCCCTTGATTTACCAAATGTCTTGAAATACAAACTTGGAAAACAAAGAATACAATAAAAGCTGAAAAGTTGACCAATGGCTCAAGTTTACCCAAACTGATACTCGGTGTCCTTTATCTGTCAATTCTCAAAGACCCACATGGATCATGCAGATTATCTAAATGATTGTTCTGATTTCTGAAATGATTGTGAGGGACTCGGTGATATTTCTGACAAGGCTATAATTTACAAAAGTCATCATTTGAACACTGGCTTGTCAGCATGGTCACAAACAACTGACTGGAATGAGTAAAAAAAATTAAAGAATTGGTAATATCAATAATGTTGCACCAATCGAATAAATAAAAACAATAGGATGAAAAGAGAATGTGACTTCTTGCATGAATTGACATGAGCTTTTGGTAAACAAAGATTGGTCAGCAAAACCAGGTTTGGCCTGAATTACAAAAAATAGCCCTATGGTTTAAGGTGATCCTATTTACTTCATTTAAATAGTAATTAATTAAACAAAAGATAATGACAAGGCAAATAAACTGAATACTCACACGTATGTACCCAATTTTTCCATGAGGTAGAATTCTTTTCGAAGCCATCTGTAAGAAAGGAAAAATAATCAAAATTAAAAAAGAAAATAATTCAATTATGAATTATCACTAATTTTATATTTATTCCTGCGTGAAATGATTTCATTGTCTTTTTTTTTCTTTTTCTTTTTTTTTTCAAGCAAATAGTTAATACCGAACCAACCAGAGACAAGCTGAGCCATGCAGCTCGTCCACAGATGGACACAAGAGTGGCTGTGAGGTCAGAAGTTGGCTTCTCAACCACATGGTTCCAAGTTCCCAGTGACCTCCAGGAATAATGGGGGGGGGGGGGCTGAATGGATTCCTTTGTTAATGTCTTTCTGGTTATTAGTGTTGGTTACATTACTGAGGAAATGGAAGCAAGAGTGACGTATTTAATTCAACATTCATTGTTGTTGCTTAACCCTTGTTTAACCCCAGGTCTACCCTAATTGAGCAGACTTATCAAAGCCGATCCAGCCATGACCACTACATCCTCTCTTTGGACTTTTCCTATTTTGCATGACATTATTCAATTTGTCCTTTTTTTATTTTCAAATGGTAGGACATGATTTTAAGAGGATTTGGGTGCTGTTTCTAGCAGGTTAAGAGACATACAGAGGATGGCACATTGCAAATGTTATACAGCAACTAAGAAAGACCCTGATTATGAGGAAGAGGAAGAGGAGGAGGCAGAAGTACTGACAATGAGCTTGTGATGGTGATGGAAGCGGTGGAAATGATGATGATTATGATGCTAATGATGTTGAAAGGGAAGGGGGAGTAAGAGGCAGAAAAACTACTGTTGATGAAGTGGTGGTGATGGTGATGATGATGACAATGATGATGAAAGTAAAGCTATCGAGAAAAAATAATCACACAAAAGAATATATTAATTATATATTAGAAAGTCAGTCAGTCGTTTCAGCTTGGTGCCTGATGATCGTTCTATCTGACTCAGTACCTAGAACAACTAACCCCAGGTAGGGAGGGAGCATCAGCAGAACTTTGCTCTTTTCCTGCGTCTATCAAAGTCAACACAACCTGGCAAACAAAAACCTGTTCCAAGCCGTACACACACACACACACACACGCAGAGGTATGTATGTATTATGTATGTATGCATGTACGTATGGATGTATGTATGTATGTATGCAGGTATGTATGTGTGCATGTATGTATATATGTATGCATGTATGTACGTACACATGTGTGTATGTACGTACGCATGTGTGTAAGTATATTTGTATGCATGTTTGTACGTACGCATGTATGCAGGTATGTATGTGTGCATGCATGTATATATTGAAATGCGACATGATAAACCATTCCTAGATAAAAATTAGAAACTCTGGAATAAATGGCTTCCTGTAGGATTTCAGGAACTGTTAAAAGTATTTTGCACAAAAAAAAAAAAACGAGGAAAGTAAAAAGCATAAAAACTACCAAAGTAAATGTGTTTTAATGATAAAAAAATTAAAGAAATTTAGGAGGGAGAGGGGAAGGGGAGTGTGTGCGAGAGAGAGGGGGAGAGGGAGGGGGAGAAAGAGAGAAAGCGAGAGGGGAAGAGAGAGAGAGGGAGAAAGAGAGAGGGAGAAAGAGAGAGGGGGAGGGAGAGAGAGGAGAGAGAGAGAGGAGAGAGAGGAGAGAGAGAGAAGAGAGGGGGGTAGAAAGAGAGAAAGCGAGAGGGGAAAAGAGGGAGGGAGAAAGAGAGAGGGAGAAAGAGAGAGGGAGAAAGAGAGAGGGAGAAAGAGCGAGGGAGAAAGAGAGAGGGGAGAGAGAGAGGTGAGAGAGAGGAGGGAGGGAGAGAGAGAGAGGAGAGAGAGAGAGAGAGAGGAGAGAGAGAGAGGCAGAAAGAGAAGGGACAGTAAATAAGAAAGGTACAGGCATGATGGTGAGATAAGCTTGCTTCCCAACCACATGGCCCTGGGTTCAGTCCCACTGCATGGCACCTGGAGCGTCTTCTACTATAGCCTCAGGGCAAAACAAAGCCTTGAGAGTGTATTTGACGGATGGAAACTGAAAGCCTGCCATGTGTGTGACAACTGGTGTTGGTGTGTTTATGTCCCCCTAACTCAGTGGGTCAGAAACAGTGATTGATTTGTTTGACTAAAATTTTTTTTTTAAGGCAGAGCCCCAGCATGGCCACAGTCGAATGACTGAAACAAGTAAGGGATGGAAAATAATAAAGAAACAAAGAAAGAATAGGGAGACCTTTCAACTTGGAGTTGGTAAGAAGCATTTTGTGTGTCTTGTACCAGATGGTTCAAACCCTTCAACCATTTCCGGAATTCATCTTTGTTGGAGGCTGAAAGACAAAAGTAAAAAGTGAGAGAAGAAAATGGAAGAAAACAAAATGTCTTTTAATGTCACTTCTCAGGAATATATTTTCCATTTAAACATTCAGCATTCAGATTAATTTGTCAAATGCAATTCTTATTAATTCACATTCTTTTGGAATAATCTTTAATTATCTTGTAGTTTTGAGATTTCAATGATGTGGTTATTTATTTTTAGACTGACAATTGTAGGGTAGGTGGGAAAGGTTGGATCTGGCCAACATAAAAAAGGTAGAATATTCGGGCCAGATTAAATGCTGGACGGTTGAGATCATTTCCAACATTGGTACAAGACTGGAAATTTAAGGGGAAGGGTGGGAATGGGGGGCTTAATTGATAACATTGACACCCAATATTTAACTGGTACTTTATTTCATTGAACCCTGAAGAATGGAAAGTAAAGTTGACCTTGGCAGGATTTGAACACAGAACATAAAAAACCTGCAACAAATACTGCAAAACGTTTCTCCTGACACTCTAGCAGTTCTGCCAGCTTGCCAACATTAATATATCATATGTGTGTGTGTGTGTGTGTGTGTGTGTGTGTGTGTGTGTGTGTGTGTGTGTGTGTGTGTGTGCGTGTGTGTGTGTGTGTTTGCACACATCATGCATGTGTGTGTGCATGCCTATATAAATGCAGGGGTTGTATGTCTAGCAGTCAGAAGAAGCCTCCAGACTTTGAAAGATTGGGAAATAAAAGTGGGTAAGGATTACTTATACTTTAATCGAATCTCTTAGAATCAATAAGATTTAAAGGGCTGCTGCTAGCAGGGTTGATTTCTTTGAGAAAAATCCCTTGAAGGCAGCATCCCAGAATGGCTGAAGTCCAAAAACTGAGACAAGTAAAAGATGATGATGTATTCCAGAACCAAAGTTTAATGTTAGCTCCAAAAAAAATCTTCTATGCATGTGTGTGTATATATTCTTTTATTCCTTCAGACATTTTAGCCCTAAGGCTATGGTCATGTTGGAGCATCACCAGTGTAATCACCCTAAGGCTATAGCCATGCTGGAGCATCACCAGTGTAATCACCCTTACAATGGCCAATCTTATGTGATTGGCTTTTGGTGAAGAAGTTCAATACAGCAGCCCTGGCCCTCGATATAGGTTCGTCTGGGACCTTGGATAGCAGGAGATCAAGTTGTTTCTTGAAAACATCTCCCCTTACTCCATGAAGATCCTTCAGATGTTTTGCAAGGCGTTAAATAGCTGTGGTCCCTGAATCCTAGCTACTGCAGTACATGGTTCTCAGTCTAGACAGGATAGTTGGGACCTTTGGAACAGTGCAGTGACATCCAGTTTAGGGACTGGTAGAGCTCTTGGTACCAAAGTTTGGTGCCAGTCCCTCCAGAAGCTTCCATACATATATATCACTGCATACCACCTCTGTCTTCATTCCAAAGAGTAGAGTTGTAGCTCTTTCAGTCTCTTCCAGGAGCCCAGCTGTTCCATTGATGTAACACCACTGAACTGCCACAAGTTCTGTTATTAATTGGATGCTAGAGGGTGAGCACAGTTGAGGGAAGTAGTCCAGATGGCTGAGTACAAATGTCCTCCATAGAACCAGCATAGTTTCCTGGTCCCTTGTTCTGAAGATTCTCAGAATCCATCTGGCCATTCGCCTACACATTGCCACCATTTTGGTGACATGCATGCTGTGAAACAAGGCATCGTTACACATATCCATCCCCAGACCACACACTATATGTGACTCTGAGATTGCCACTTCTTTTGGTCCAAATAATATATATATATGTATACACACACACACACACACACACACACACATATTACATACATACACAAACATATATACATATATATATATATATATATATATATACTGTGTATATGTGTATATATATATATATATATATATATATGCTTGACCACTAAACCCACAAGTTTTTTTTAATTCTCTCTCTGTTTATTTTTTCTAATTCCTTTCTGTTGAAGAGCGTAGGCTCGAAACAAACAACTTTTTCATTTCTCCCAAACGTCAAACTAATACACCTGCTTGTTGTTCATACACCTGTTTTCGTCTCTAGCTTTTCTGTAAATTTCAACTATATATATATATATATATATATATATATATATATATATATATATATATATATATATATAGAGAGAGAGAGAGAGAGAGAGAGAGACAGAGAGAGAGATAGAGAGAGATATTACAAATTAAAAGGGTAAAGGATTATCAATTTATTAATTCATCTATCTGTGGGAGCCTCAGCTTTTTTAGCTGCTATTTCTGAACTTCGGTATATGGTGAAGCAAATATTTGCTGATCCCTTAATTATGTTTATATATATAGATATATATATATATATATATATATCAAAACACATGTTTTCCTGAAATAGAAAATAGCCACAAAATGATGACAAAGTGGGTCTATGAGAGAGAGAGAGTAACATGAAAGAAGTGGGGAGAGGGATGCGTTTCAAATAATTCTAGCCATTTTCAGGTGCTGCATATTGCAACTACCTCGTGCATGTTTAAAACAGAAGGTATAGCAGTGGAATGGTTAGCCATCATCTTCTCCAGGAAGGAATGAAGAACTTCAGATTGTCGTAATGTAAGGAGAAGAATGTGGCTTGTGATGTTCATGCTACTGCAAAGTACATTAGAGGCATGAAATAATCTACATTCAACTAGGAATGAAAACTGGGTCAGAAACTGAGCCAGCATGGAACCTACTTTCAAATCTACACTTGTCACAGAGACAGATAAACACACACAGTCACACACTCCGGGTAAGTTCAGATGTGTGTAATGCTACGAGTTTCGCAAAGTATATTTAAAACTATGTTCGGTTAAAAAGAAGAAAAAAAAGGAAAGAAAGAAAAAATGGCAGAAGTGACAGACAGAACAATGGAAAGCTTGGTGTTATGTTTGCTCTGAGATCAACAAAGGGCTCGTTACTTAATAAGCCTGGTGCTAACACAAGCAATGAGTGGAGCAAACGGAGGACTGCAGGAGGGTGTATAACCCTTTACACAACCTAACCCAGAATAAATCAACTAACATCACAGAAGTTACAAAATTCTCTGGAAGATTCCATTGTGGATTAGAAATCATCTGTTACCCTTGAGAAGTGGGAGAACATGTTATAAAAACTCTAATATATATTAATTGAGAGAGAAATCTGGAGGTTGCGATGATACCTTATTAACTCTGTCGCTTCAGATTACTTCTCTGTCATATGTATCGTTTATTCGTTCAGATTGCTTTGAATTAATCACGCATTATCTGGTAGCTTTGAGATTTCAGTGATGTGATTGTTTATTTTGACAATGACATTGCAAGGTGGGTACGAGAGGCCAGATCTGGCTGGTTTAGACATATAAGAGATTGAATATTTTGGTCACATATGGTTGGTTTAAATGCTAAAAGGTTAATAATGCCCTTCTTTAACAAGACATGGTGCATTTTAGAATCCCTCAAACCACACCTGAAAATGGTAATCTTTCCTGTTTTAAAAGATCTTCATTGACCATACATTACTAATCTATAAGCTGCTTTCTGCTCATAGTAAACACAAAATTCTTCACTTCGATTTAATTCCAAAGAAACCATTCTGTATACCCTTAATAAATAATCCATTTTCTTAACTTCCTCTCAAATTATTCATTCCAACATCACCCTCACCAACATCGTCCACAACTGGGTTTTTTTAACTCTTACTAAAAATACATATTTTTTTCTTCAGACACAGTTTTTATTTCTCTTTCCTATATAAGTGCATACTTTTGATTATTTTAAAAGAAAACATCAACAAAGTTATTTCAATCTGAACTGCCCAACTACAGCTGCCGAAAAAAAAGAAAAAGAAAAAAAAAGCCCAAAAAACCATGGTGAATTAGCATCAACATTCAAAGAATAAACAAAAAGGATCAACAACCCTGAACTATATAATCTAGAACTATGGATGGCTGTTAAACATTTTCATAAATACTTTATTTATTTATTCAATTACTTAATTCTTCAGCTCACTCTGCCCTTCACCTAATTCCACTTTCAAACAAAGAATATTTTCTTTTAAACTTTCCTTTCCACTGCCAACATCAAAACCTTCACTAACACTGCCAGAAAATATTACAAACACAAACAACAAAAAGAAAGGAAAGAGACAGACCTCTTAAAATAGTTTCTAATTGAGTAAGAATAACATTTTGGTTAAGGGGAAAAAAATTAATTTATTAATGAATTCTTAGACAAGCACAAGGTCTCAGATTTTTAGGAGAGACGAGATTTCATGATATTCATGCCTTTTTTTTCTTTCCATTCCTATTTATCTTACTGTTCTGCTGTCATTGCTCCAGTGCATTTGTTTTTAATTAATTAGTCAGAAGTGGAACAGCACCTCTAGCCTCTTAGACTCTCTCTCTCAGACTGTGTCAGATTGACGTGGTTCCTATTTCGCTTAAACTCCAAAAGACTGATGCTTGGAGAATTTCAGAAGACCAAGATGAGAGAGAGAATTTTAGAAGACGATTAAGTAAATTGTTTAATGCAGGATTGAGAGAATGAGACAAAGTATGGCTGACAAGATGGTTACATGAAAGGGATCAGGGTTCATAGAGAATTCAACGTAAGAGAAACAACATATTGACCTGTGAACCAGTTGTTGATTGAGCCTTTCTCAATTCAGGTCTTTAGATGTGATACAGGGTGGTGTGTGTGTGTGTGTGCGTGTGTGTGTGTGTGTAAGCAGAACACCATCGTAAATATATGAAATGAGAGAGAGAGAGAGGGTGAGAGAGGGTATGAGGGAGGGAGGGCTGAGAGAGAGGGGTTGAGAGAGTGAGATACTTGAGCTTTGCAGACAGTAGGTCAAGTTTGAAGTATTTTGTGGCCTTGATGAAGAAGCTTAGCTTTAAGGATGAAGTTTCGGCCTGATGTTACAATGGACAATCATTAGAGATTGTGGAAACTGGCATTAGTAGTGGTTTCAAAAGCTTTAGCTGTAGATTATAAACGCAGGAGTGGCTGTGTGGTAAGTAGCTTGCTTACCTACCACATGGTTCCAGGTTCAGTCCCACTGCGTGGCACCTTGGGCAAGTGTCTTCTACTATAGCCTCAGGCCGACCAAAGCCTTGTGAGTGGATTTGGTAGACGGAAACTGAAAGAAGCCTGTCGTATATATGTATATATATATATGTATGTGTGTGTGTTTGTGTCTGTGCTTGTCCCCCCACTATCGCTTGACAACCGATGCTGATGTATTTATGTCCCCGTAACTTGGCGGTTCGGCAAAAAGAGACCGATAGAATAAGTACTAGGCTTACAAAGAATAAGTCCTGGGGTCGACTTTCTCGACTAAAGGCAGTGCTCCAGCATGGCTGCAGTCAAATGACTGAAACAAGTAAACGATTATAAACAGATACAATGCATTTACATGTGGTCCATTTAGATGGGGTTTTTTTTCTTTGAGACTTTTTTTTTTCATGAAAGCAAAGCATGTTTGGCATGGAGGATCCCAGTTACTTAACAGATGACACTTACAGACAGAATCTTTAAGAGGAATAAGATGCAAAATCATCTGTAAATGAGTGTGTGATTAAAAGTGATAGCAAGGTCATTAATGAATAGAAGGAAAAGTAAGGTAGATATAATTAACTGGAATTTTAAGATACAACAGAGATCATGGAAAATGGACCAGAGAGAATACGATTAGCAAATGCTGAAATAAAGTTATAATGGTAAATTTCTGAGACGAGAGATTTATGTTGTCTGCATAGAAGCAACTTAGAAGATTCTCAAACCAGAAATGTTGAAAGGTTTTGTTGTTTTTTTTCGTTTGGTCTCTGTGAGTCTTGGGCAGCCTGCTGGAGCTTAGCAGCAGGTATAAAAAGGGGAATTTGACAAGACAGTCAGTCGGACGCTGACACTCATTGATGCTGCATCGAAGAGGCCAGGGAATAGAAGAAAGAAGACATGCACCCAACACCAGAGCTGAAGACACCTCCGAAAGGGGGGAGCCCCGCCACGTCAAAACAGTAGAGGAGTAGGGGCCGAAACCGGATGTGGTTCCTCCTGATGATGTCTTGAGCTAACTGGATCCGATAAAGGAGCTGTTGTGTTGTGGTAGCAGACCACGAAACATGGAATTCCTTAACCTTATATGACTTTAATCATCAAAGACATTTTAAATGTGATCATTCCATTTTTTTTTTATGGAATGTCTTTGATGTCAAGAGTAACAGGACTACTTTTGCTGAAGTTCTCAAGGGCAAGAGTCTGGTGATGTTTGTGCCACCATTCTATAAATTTGATCCTGTAAAAGCATATAGTTATAAAATTCCAGCCAGGCCTAAAACACTAAACCGCATTAACAGATCAGCAAAGTGAAGCACTGCATAGCATTTTCCTCCTTCTTTGATAAACAGAGTTGTTAAGGTGAACTTGTGTGTAAACTCACATGTCTAGCTCATTGTGAAAAGTAAATAGACTTGTTAAAACATGTTTTTCACTGTGTGACCAGAAAAAGAACATCTGACAGATTAGTTTCAATGTTCCTGCCATTTAACTAGGGGTCAGTTGCTTGTATTTCTGACCACAGAGAAAATGGTAGCTTAGAGTTAATTATATTATACACAAATCCAGATATAAATTGATCTGTCCTAATTTGCAAAACAGTATCTTTCTTTTTTAAATTGCTGAGTAATGCTTTCTTTTCCATAACAACAAACTCATTAAGCTCTGGTATGGTCAATGACCATAACAAAGGAAACGTCTCTTCCATTACTGAACTTGTGCTCACCAGAGTTTGCTCCTGCCATCACCAAACTCTTCATTTTCTTGTAATGCTGCCTTTTCTATTTGTACCAAAACAATATCTATCAGTGAAAGTCATGCCAACACATCATCGGAAGAACATCAACAGTTCTGGAACCCTCTTACTTTTTTCATATCATTTTTCTTTTTTTTATTTTCTTTCTCACACAGCCATGGTAAACAGCTATAGAAACATATTCTTACGTGACCACAACTCCAGCTTGTTCCACATCAATGAAAAAAAATTCTGGTTTGATAGAATAAATCCAGCCTCTATGAAACAGCAACAACATTCATCACTGAAGAACAAGCCATCATCATTATTGAAATGAATATAGACAATTCCAACAACATAGAAGACAAATGTCTTGCCTAAGGTGTATTTTGGGAAACAATAAACCTGTCATCTTGGCCAAGTGTCTTTTCCTACAGCCCTGGGTTAACCTAAGCCTTGTGAGTGGCACTGGATAAATGGAAACTGTATGGAAGCCCCTCAGATGAACTGTTAAAAGGTCCAGCCTCATCATGCTGATTCTCTCAAGGATTAAGAGTGTCTGCTTGAATTAGTGTGCAAGTGGTTGAATATTCCAGAGCAGATAATTCAGCTGAGGAAGCAGCTGAATAATCCAGACTGAAACCAATGGAGATACATTTACAGTGCATTGTTATGAAGATGTAGAATATAACTGGAACCCTGTTGGTTATGAGGACAAAGGTTCCAGTTGATCTGATCAACGGAACAGCTGGTTCAGGAAATAAACACGTAAGCGGCTGAGTACTCCGCAGACACATATGCCCTTAACATAGTTCTCAGAAAGATTCAGCATGACACAGAATGTGACAAAGAATGGAGCAATGTGAAATTAAGTGTCTTGCTCAAGGACACTATGAGCCACTGGGAATTGAACTCACAACGACTGAGTTGTGAGTTAAATACCCCAACCACTAGGCCACACACACTTTTACTCTGCAAAATATACTTTTGGAGATTGAATAACATAGCAAAGCTGGAAAATTACTGTTTGTAAATCTCACAACATAACATGGCAGTCCTGGTTTAGGACGAATGTTGCTGTAATTTAGCCCCAGGAGACATCATCTCCAGCTGCCTATATAACACGATCTGTGTCCTTATATTTTCAAACAAGGGAATCTAGCACTCCCACTCTCCAGCTGGAGACGATTTCTCCTGGGGTTAAATGACAGCAACATTCGTCCTAAACCAGGACTGCCATGTTATGTTGGCAAACAATCTTTACTCCATAGCAAAGCCGATTCATGTTTGCCTAATTTGCATGCCTTTTCAATACTCTTATGAACCTCCACATCTAAAAATATATGACAATATGAGAATAATATAGAACAGCAACATACCAACAGACAAATACAGACATGAGCATTATTTTCCATTACACAAAAAAATGATGATAGAGTGTATTAATAATTGACAATACCAAATGACTAGAATGTTGTGTAGAGATGAGCTGAAAAGCCAAGGAATTGCTCTGACCTAATTGTTAAATTGAAAATGTTATGGCACTTAAGGAATGTGTTCTCTAGCATTCCATTTGTAATTAGTACAAATGGAATACACAACCACTTTTTAAAAGACAGATTACCAATAAGGACAGACATCAGCACATTCCAGGAAATAGAAATATGTGGGGATTCATAAATATTATTTAGGCAGGTCTTCACACAACGTTTGTTACCCGGAGACGTATTTGTGTAGATTTTCTGAATCCTTTTTCATGTAAGAAATGAAACTTTTGCTAGATTTCACAACCGATGAATTTATAAAAATTGCAAGAAGAATTATGATTATAATTATTATTGTTGTTAGTTAGTTATACTTTACCAGCAATAGATAATGTTGCGAGTTTAAATTCCGATCCATGAAATATCACAAAGCACAAATTCTTGTCTGCTTTTCTAGCTTCATCAGCCCATTTCTCAAAATCTTTGGAGTTTTTTCCGGGTCGTATTTCTTTCACTTCCCTCAAGTCAACTAAAAAAAGGAAAAAAAAAAAAAAAAAATGCAACATGATATAATGTGAATAAAACAAAGTAAAGAAAAAGAATAAAGATATAAAAAAAAAAACAAGAACAAAACTAAATAATGCAGAGAATAAAATTGAATTTACAAGTCTAAGTAAAAATACAAAGACATGAACAGTGATATGTAAACAAGGCAGAATACATGATACAGAGAGAGAGAGGGAGAGAGAGAGAGAGAGAGAGAGAGAGAGAGAGAGAGAGAGAGAGAGAGAGAGAGAGAGAAGAAAGAGAGAGAGAGAGAGAGAGAGAGAGTGTCAATGGAGGATCAACAGCCAGAGAAAGAAGCAGTGGTGAAAGGAAGAGGAGGGTGACATAGGGGGGGTTAGGTTAAATGGTCTTCGGTCAAAATTACTATCATTACTATAATTGCCACCATTAATTACATAGAAAGAAGCAACAAGAGAATCTTTATGCAGTTGTTTGACCTGCTAGAAATAGCAACTAAATCTTCCCGTTTCAAAATAGGACACTCGATAGTATTTGGGGATTTTTTTTTTTTTTTCTCCAAAAGTACACTGACTGAAAAAAAAGAAAAGGAAGTCTTGATGGCTATGGCTGGACTGTCTTTTGATCATAGTCTTGCTTGACCAATACTGACTGACCTTGAAAAACAAACAATGAACCAAGAAAGGAATCTCTATGCCGCTGGGGCGGGGGGGGGGGGGGCGTCAAACACCAGACCCGTGCCTGGATCCCTGCAGCCATGCTTAGGTTCACCTGTCTTTTGTCTCGGTCACTAGACTGTGGCCATGCTGGGGCACCACTTCGGCGGGTTTAGTTGGACAAATCAACCCCAGGACTTCTTTCTTTTTGTAATGCTTCCTACTTAGTCTATTGGTTTCTTTTTGCCAAACTGCTAAGTCACATAAACAAATCAAGACTGGTTGTCAAGTGGTGATGGAAAACAAACACACACACCGTATCTCTTTTACTCTTTTACTTGTTTCAGTCATTTGACTGTGGCCATGCTGGAGCACTGCCTTTAGTTGAGCAAATCGACCCCAGGACTTATTCTTTGTAAGCCTAGTACTTATTTTATCACTCTTTTGCTGAACCGCTAACTTGTATGGAAGTTTATTGTCATTTTCAATTCTACAAAACTCTTTAAAATTCATTCTCTGCTTTAATCACTTAACCCTTTCGTTACTGTATTTCTGTTGAGATGCTCTGTGCTTCTTTCAATTACTTTAAATATAACAAAGAATTTAGTAAAATAACTTAGTTATCATTCAGCTAGTGTTAGGAACATAAATTGTGACTAATGTTTGGGGGAAGATTTTCATTCAGAACTTATGAAAACAAGACATTTATACCACAGAGCCAGAGGTGGCTTTAGCCAGGTTCATAATGAAAGGGCTAATGAATTCTTCATTAAAAATAACCAACTGAAACCATCCACCTCTGCCAATATATTGCACATCCAGGTTTCGGTTCAAGTAATCCTAATGCATATCCTGTTTTGCCTTGTCTTTTTTAAAATGCATTTCATCATATATTTATTTAATTTCAGTTTTTCCTGATGAAACAACTATAAACAACAACTAAAAAAAGAGAAATCAGCAAAAACACTTGAACAACATTTGAAATGTCATCAACAACAACAAGAACAACAAAAGCAACCAGTTATTCTATGAAATATTAATTAGGAGGAAAACATCTGCAGGAGATGGAAAATTAATAAATGAAAAAAAAAAACCCCACACCAAATAATAAAGCTATCAGATTATATAATTATTTATTTCTAAAATACTAAAAACCTTACATTGTACAAATGTTTATTCATTTCAAGAGAAAAAAAAACATACAATCTACCAAGCCACCATTGGAAATCTAGTCATACTCAAAAGGGCTGCTACCATCCACATTAGCACAACGAAAGGGAGAGATTGAACAGATGCTGAAGCAGAGGCAAGTAGATGTGGTTGCATGCAAGTGGTAAGATGGAGGTGAGCCTCAGCCATACATCTCACAGGCAAGAAATGAAACCTTGAATTCTTTTCAATGGGAAACAGTGATGGATTGAATGGAATAGGCATGTTATCAGAGAAATGGTAAGAAAAAATAAATGAAGTAGTTTGAGTGTAACAGAATAATAACTTAGCTTCGATTAATTATGGACAATAAGACAGTAATAATAATGCACACACAGACACACACCACAACCAAGATGACTACATGAAGGGAAGGACTGCTTTGATGAAGACGAACTAAAAGTGAATGACAACAATCTCATTATGATACTTGGTAATTTTAATGGGTGTATTGGTAACACAATTAAAGCTTCTCCGATATATATAATGGTTGCAAATATGGTATGAGAAATGAGGAGGGATCAAGGTCACTGGAGTTCTGTGACACAATCTAAACATTGGCAACTTTAAACCAACCATGGCTTGGAAAAAACCACCATGCTTAGCATTTGTCAACCAGGAAAAGGGTTCTAGCAATGAAAAGAAAAAGAGAAAAGAAGAAGAAAAAAAACAGTCAAAAATCTTTGAAGAGATTTGCTGATTCAGTTATCCTTTATTATTACTAGTGTCTAATTTATCAAATGAAGAGAATCAAAAAGAAAGAAAAAAAAAGAAAAGTGGGGATGGGGGATTTTTAACCTAAATAGAAAATCGTTTTAAATCCATGAAATTACTGAAAATGATAAAATATCAAATCTTGCTCTCTCTCTCTCTCTCTCTCTCTCTCTCTCTGTTGACTCCATAACACTTAACAATAAAGACAATAAAATCATCAATGCCTAAGATAATTAATTGGGAAGTGGGTCTAGTGGTGCAATGATTTAAATGGCCATCCTGCAGGACAAACAGTTGAGGGCTGTATTAAGCAGATCCCCATCAAGTGTCCTTCTTATTAATGTCCAAATGAGAAGCAAGCAGCTCTATAGAGTGGATTCTATAGAATTGCAGGCAAAGCCTTTTCAAAAAGAAACCAGAGTCAAGCATGCAGCTTATATTGTACAAGAGAAATGCAGAAAGACCCTGTTGTTTAGTTCCAGGCGAACTCTGATCAAGCAGACCCATGATCAAAGACATTCCAGTTGTGATCATCCAGTCTTTTTCTATTGGCAGGAAATCTAAGACCACATTGTGCAACATGGCATTTTACCAAGATGATTGGGTGTAATATGAGAAGAAATAAGCTATCTTCAACAGGTCCAGTGACCATGTAAAGGCATTTCTCATTGGTTGAAGGTTCTGTTGAGAAAATGGTAGAATGTGAGAGATTTGTAGATGATAAAGGAATAATATGTGTGGCTTGTGAGTGTGTAAAGGAGTGGTGGATAAGGTCAAAGTTACACCAATTCTCTCGACCAGGAAGTGAGTTAATGTTTTAGGAACAAAATTGTGTGAATTGCTCAAAACATTTTGTTACATTTTTTGATGTATCCTTGTTTGTTTATTGTGTATGTATTTAATGTTTACAGAGGGCAGAGGAAGGCCAGAATATGAAACAGTTTCGTAGAAAGAATATATATTGATTTATATTGCAAAAACAATGTCATCTGAGAGCAACCTTTCATTTGGCCTTGTGTCATGGTAATAATAAATATGCTGAGATTAAGTAAGGTTACGCCATTAGAAACTGGATCTATAATAAACACACCCTTTTCTTTTAAGATAACCCATTTCTCTTGCTCTTTCTTTCTTCTATTATTCACAACGGAATAAATTTAAATAAAAGCTTGCCTTTTCTTATATCTGAAAATTACATATATATACATATATATATATATATAAAATTTTTAAATATTTATATAGAGAGACAGACTGGTGGATAGAGAATCAGCATAGTTTTGTGGTTAAACCGTTTGCTTTATAGCTGAAGGGGTTTGGGTTCAATTCCACAGCAGAGCCCTTTGAGCAAAGAATCATTTAATGAAGCTTTGGCTGACCAACACCTCAGACAGAAACTGTTCAAATTTATTATTCTTAAACTGTTCAAATTTATTATTCTTAAACTGTTCAAATTTATTATATGTAATATGTGTGTATAAATACACACACACACACACACACATAAAGAGAAAGAAAGAAGAATCATCCTCAATGCTTAAAATGAAGTAGATTTTGGTCGAACATTAACAGAGATATAACAGTAATAGCTTGTAGTATTTAATTTAGCTTCTAACATTCTGAGTTCAAATCCAACTTAAGTTAAATCTGCCTTTCATCTTTGTAGAATTGATAAATAAGATATCGATCGAGGGCAGAGGGCTGGCAGAAATGGTAAAGCATCAAACTGCTGTCATGTGTTATTAGTTCTGGGTCTTGCACTCTGAGCTGAAATTCTGCTACGAACAGCCATTAACACCACCACCTGGTCATTGGACACTTTAGCAGAGTCCACTCTGTTGCAGGCATTTGGACCAGGGCACTGGCTTGATGATAGCATCACTCCCTCCCTCCCACCAGTCTCATAAACCTGTAATGGGTCAGGGAACACTGCCCTTCCTCTAGAACATAAAATGATGAAAATAAAAATCAAGGTAGATAAGTTCATTGTATTGCTCTAACCCACAGCAAGAGACCTGTATGAAACATGTTAGAAACACATGAATCACAAATCAGTCATGTCACAACACACCTTCAAGAGGATGTGAACTCATGACCCACCAACCAATGAGTCAATTGTTAGGTAGCTTATCTGTTCAGGAATTTCTGATCACAAATAAATAAACAGAGTCTCTATGTGGTTCCCTCAATCTGCTAGAAATAGCAGTCAAATCTCTCACATCATATATTATTTTCCTTAACAAAAAAAAACAAAAAAACATTGAATAGTATGGTTTGTGATACGCTGTTCCTGAAAACAAGACAAGATGGTCACATGTGGAAGGCTGCTCAGTCAGGAGTTGTCATGACTGGAATTCATTTGTTCATACAGTCTTCTCAATCAGAGCTGACCAATGGCTAAACAACAACAATACCTCGAATGAGAAATATGTCTAGAGTTGCTCAGCCTGCTAGAAACAGCAACCAAAATTACTTCAACTCATATTCTACCATCTTGAGAAAGAAAAGTCACACTGAACAATGTAGTGAAAGATCAGCTATGGCGCCAGAATGTCTGGTCGTGGCTGAAACATCTTGGGCCATAGATGTAGCCAATCAGGGTTGGTCGGGGTCTGAAGGAGGAGTGTGACAATGACAATATATTTGAAATCTTTTTCCTTTCCAAATGAAAATCAAAGAATTTTATTTTTCCCAAATATGCAAATTTAGTTTAGAAAAAGCAATATTTTCCAATGCAATATTTAAAACCTCATTTGAATAGGGGACCAAGGCATATATTTAAAAATCCCAATTTCGTCCTGATGAAACAGATCTCTGGTCAAAAGGTGCTCCAGAGTTAACAAAACCATCTTTTTGTATATATAGGACACCATTTACCTAATGTGCCCATCTTGTTTTCAGATTGTAGGGTGAGTTTAACGGGAAATAGGCTGCTGTTTTCAAAAGCTCCAATAACATATAGCTTCTCTTGTTAGTTTTGTCATTGTTCATATTGCTGCTTTTAACCACAGGTCAACCCTGATTGAGCCACGACCAGCCAGTTTTTTTTTTGTTTAGCAGTATCAAGGAGTACAATATGTATTGAACACTTTCTTTTATTAACGAATGTCAGATGTGGTTTGATAGAAGTTTGGCTGATATTTCTAGCATTTCTTGTAGTCACTAAGCGAGTCCATGGTTCCCTACAGAACACAAACTGATCTAAACTCATGAACTTCAACTTCCACCTGTACTGGGTGCCACATATGAAGCACCCTTTGTACATTCTGTAAAGTGGTTGGCATTAGGTAGGGTGTCCAGCCATAGAGATCACACCTGAGCAGACAATGGAGCCTGGTACAGCTCTGGTTTGCCAGCTCCTGTCAAACCATTCAACCCGTGCTAGTATGAAAAAAGGGCACTACGTGATGATGATGATGATGATGATGATGGTGGGCACCAAATTTTGTAATATTAACTACCATCTATCATGCTGCCATGTATATGTAACATATTAAGCATAGACTTGTGCATGGGTTGGCCTTAATCGAATGACAAATGGTAATAATCAACCTTGTCACGATTTGAAATTAAAACAAAGAATGTGGTTGGTGGGTGAACTACACGTTGTACGACATTCAATCCAGCAACAGACTAGCTCGAAACAGTAACTTGATACTGATTTGAATGTATGTTAAAATGATGAGTGACAAACAGAGTAACAACACTTCAAACGTAATAGAATAGTTCCAAACACACCTTACAGGCATTCAGCTATTCTGTTGACATGAAGCCACTAAACTATGGATGGTGAAGACAGAAAGCATCCCTGGTCAGAGGAGATACGTTTGCCTGCTAAGTTAACTACATCTCTATTCCACCCGTTACCAAATATATTCAATTCCTCAACTAAGACAGTAAAAGAAAGCAATTTTCTGAACTATAAGAAAAAAAAGAAAAAAAAAAGAGGGGGGGGGCTCACATTACACACCCAGCCGACCATTACCATAACAATTCCTTGCAGACATAACAAACTGCTCTCGTTTCAGTTTCTGACTGACTGTGTAAGAAAGAAGGGTGGAATATGGCTAGAGACACATCAATAGGGTCAGACGGAGCGGCATAGACAGAGAGACAAACAAACAGATAGACGAATACACGCACACACACACACACACACACATAAAGAGAGTTTAACAAATAAAGTTAGGCCGACAGATTCTCCTCAGTATATCTCAGCTAAAGAATATCCCCTAGAAAACCTGCCTCTTTTTCAGTGGTAACCTCCGCCCATTCCAGTTGTTATCGCATACACACTGTCTCATAAAATGTGTCCTTGATAGCGTTGGCGACAACACAAACTCACCTAAATGTCTTCAGGTGTTACCATGAACTAAATCGATGCAAATTCCTCCCGGTTTAACCGGAAACACAACCACCATCACTACCACTGCTAGCACAATCCCAATCACCATCCTTAACTCCACACAATGATGTATATTGTTTCTAAACAGGCCCTACACACACTCACACATCATTTTATGTTAATTACATCCATAATTATAGGATAGGTGCAGGAGTGGCTGTGTGGTAAGAAGCTTGCTTCCCAACCACATGGTTCCAGGTTCAGTCCCACTGCGTGGCACCTTGGACAAGTATCTTCTACTATAGTCTCGGGCCGACCAAAGCCTTGTGAGTGGATTTGATAGATGGAAACTGAAAGAAGCCCATCATATATATAAACATTATATATATCATCATCATCCTCGTTTAACATCCATCGTTAATGCATGGGTAGGACAGTTGACAGGAGCCAACCAGGTAGAAAAACTACCCTAGGTTACTGTGTCTGTTTTGGCAGAGGTTTTACAGCTCAATGCCCTTCCTAACATCAACCACTCCACTGAGTGGACTCAGTGCTCTTTATGTGACACCAGCACAGGTGAGTTTAGTTTTGCCATGATTTTCACAGCTGGATGCCCTTCCAAATGCCAACCCCATTAGTATAGTCTGGATGCTTTTAACGTGGTACCAGCACTGGCAGGGGTCACCATGTAACTTTTGCAAGACAAGCAATTTTGAAAGGGGCTGAGAGAGGGTATTTGAGGAGGAGATCTTATGTCAGAGGTTGAAAGGTTAGAAGTGTGACAAACAGACAGAAGCAGGTATCTTGCCACAACAGAAGGGGCATTAGAGGTATCATATATAAATGAAGCTGTCAAGACATGACCAACTATCTTTTATTCTGACATAATATATCTAGAACAATTTATCTAATATAGCCTTCCTTTTAATAAATAGTAGAATTTAACTTGGAGATTTGGCTGCTAACTCTAGGAGATCAACCAGAGGTTTCCTCATTATCAACAGTTAATCAAAAGTGCAAAAACTACTCAATAAATATTACTATGGAAAATGGATGCAAGATGTTCATGAAAATCATACGTGTGCGTGTGTGTCTGCCTGTGTTTGTCCCCCCACCCACCACCATCGCTTGACACCGATGTTGGTGTGTTTACGTCCCCATAACTTTGCGGTTCGGCAATAGGGAATGATAGAATAAGTACTAGGCTTACAAAGAATAAATCCTGGTGTCGATTTCTTCGACTAAAAGCGCTGCTCCAGCATGGCCGCAGTCAAATGACTGAAGCTAGTAAAAGAATAAAACATCGCTAAGATGCTGGATTAATTAATCCTCAGCGTAGAGTGAATAAGAGCAAAAGGGCTGAATTTGTAACAAGGCCATGACCGGTTTTTCCTAAAATGAGAGAAATGAAATAATAGTTTCGATCAACAAATCACAAGCAGGATGCGAACTCGGTTCACATAGAACCAAAATACGACGCCTAGTGTCATATTTGTAAAAACGGGGGATTTCTATTCGATTTCGAAAACATCTAAATTTAACGCCAGTTCTATAGCTGACTGGCACCTTAGATAATTTCCCAAACCAGATAAACCCATCCTCTGTCTGTATGTATGTATGTATGTATGTATGTATGTATGTATGTGTGTGTGTGTGTGTGTGTGTGTGTGTGTGTGTGTGTGTGTGTGTGTGTGTGTGTGTGTGTGTGTGTGATAGACAGACAGAGAGGGGGTGCGTATATACATTCAAAGCTAAATATTCCTTGTGTCATATATATTACATATACGGAATAATAATATAAAACTTACATGTACATACGTGCGTATACGCACGCCGCACCCTTTATAATAACGTTATGTAGACACTCATACGAAGATACATATATATATATATATATATATATATATATATACATATATATATATATATATATATATTTATACACATACCTAAATTTACATCGTACAAATGCAGAGAGGCACAGGCAAAACTACTTTTCTATATAAATCCACACACACACACACACATAACTGCAGGCATTACCCAATTGCTCACGGCGACGACGGCTACGATGATAGGCAGAAAGACAAAACCTCGCTATCTAACCTGACCTTATTTCCAGTTACTTTTACCACCACCACCACCGCCGACAACACATCTGCTAATACCACCACCACCACCACCATTACCATCATCATCACTAACATCACCAAAGCAGCAGGGCAGAAGAAATGAGGTTAAAATGCCATTCTATCACGCAACACATACACACACATGTATAATAAAAATATTTCAATGACTTCACCACAGATTAGCTTCATAGTAAGATATTAGACACACACTAACCATATAATTCCACTTGTTCAAACACTACCGCCACCAGCTCTCTAACAAACCCCTGTCTCACCCAACCCTTATTCTTACTCCAGCCCCACCATCCTAATCATAGCCGTGTGTGTGTGTGTGTGTGTGTGTGTGTGTGTGTGTGTGTGTGTGTGTGTGTGTGTGTGTGTGTGTGTGTGTTAGCAAACATTCTAACACTTAAAACTATGACTGATATCCTTTTGGGTTCACCGAGTCTACTAAAAAAAAAGCAAAAAAGTCCCTCTTGTCCGGTTAAGGGCAGTTAACACTTATTTTCCAGACTCCAACATTAAATAAAAACTTATTTTATCTTATGAGGTCTAACTGCATTTAGAGACTTGCTCTTCGGCAGTACGTGAGTGGTGAGTTTTGGGTTTTCACAAAGAAAGATTAGTTCCATCTAATATGTGAGAGTCACGGTTGAATGTGACGATAAATTGAAGAACAAGAAACGATCCTAAAGAAAGAATAACTATGAATTGTTAGACCTAAACCATTTAAATAAATTATGGTGTTTAAAATTCCGAACAGTCTGTTGCCCAAATTACAAACAAATCTTGGAACCACTGAAAGTCATATTTACCAAAAAAAAAACTGAGTTCACAAGAGATCGTCGATAAGATGTTCTTCATTTTCGTAATATTGCTTAATGTTCGAATTTATTTAATAACACTATCTTTTTATATGTATTTCTGTTCATAAACATATTTACCATTAGTCCATAGATATTTTATTTTAGATGAATAATAACTTTAACTGGTATGATTAGTATTAAGCATTTACGTGTAATTTATTGTACTAACGTGAGTTTTACTAAAAGCACTAATATTTTTATTATTTAAGAAAGATACGTTTTTTGAATCTTATTTTTCTAGACACCTGAGGAGTGACCGTATTTTGAGTAGATTATAATTGTTATCAAATTATTGTGAACTGTACTGATTTTATCTGCTATAGTGCGACCACGAAAAGCGCGTAGTCAACACTTTACCTTCTATTTTATCAATTTTCTAAGTTGAATTAAATTTTTACCCGGATTTTGTAGAGTATGTTTTTTTCTGGGTGGTGATTGGTGTCTTTCATTGTTTGAATTGTATATTGGTGGTTCCTCTCTAAATTATATTTATATACATATATTATTTATTATAAAATTCAATTTGGTATTACTAAATGAATATTCCTGTACGTTTGGAATTTACATTCCCTAATATTATAATAATTATATATATATATATATATATATATATATATATATATATATATATATATATATATATATATATATATATATTAGCATGCTAATCGTTAATGATTGGTTGTTTGATCTATCATGCGAGTTTGGAACGTTTGGTAGAGTCTTGTATTTTGATTGGTCAAGTATTGCGCGTGATACGCATTTCGGATTCAATCATGTTGCGTGTAATACATTTTCAAACAATTAATCCGAATCATCGCTGGATCCTACCCTCCGCTTATAAATAGCTTTGTCAAATCATTTATGGGCAGTTAGGTGAGGTGACTGGAGGGGCAAGTCGATGCCTCCCAACAGCGTCGTCGGACGTTGGGCGGAGGGCCCAGTTAAACTGCTCGGGGTCTGGTTTGGACAGGACCTCCAGATGGAGAAAAACTGAAGCGAGATTACAAGCAAGGTGACAGCCATAACCTAGACCTGGTCTGGGAGGACGCTATTCTTGCTAGGAAGGGCCGAGGTTGCACAAGTGTTTATAGCATCTGTGATAACCTACCGCCTAACCGTTGTACCTTGCCCCGGAATGTGACTGACCAAGCTGGAACGGATCCTTTTCCGCTTTTTGTGGAATGGGAAACCTCCACTTGTGAAGCGCTCCATCTGCTGCCAGAAACCGTTAAAGGGTGGGTTAGAAATGCCTTGGCTGATGATGCGCAAGTATGCGCTGAGGCTGAGACACCTCTGGCTCTACCTGGATGGTGAATGGGTTTGGTCACCTCATGTCAAGTTCTTCCTGCCACAATTGACATCCCTGCGGGACGTAGGCACATGGATCACGCGGAGACCGAGCATGAGTGAATGGCAGAGGGAGTAAGGCATGCACTCGCTCTGTTCTCCCGAGCGAGCAATACCACTGCGGATTTTTGTAGCTGGTTGGTAGAAGACATGTCCGACGACGTCCTGACGACGCGGTGTCTTACCTAAATACTATAAATGAAGAGAGCAGATTGAGCGGGTATGTGAATGTATATGAGAGGGTGTATGTTTGTGCTTGTATATATATATATATATATATGTATATATATATATATATATATATATATGAAGTGTGAGGATGAAGGTAAGCAAAGACAGGTTATATGTGTACACATCTATTTGTGTGAGAAAGTAAGGGAAAAGGGGAAATGGTGCGCAAGGAGAGAGGTGATTGTGTGAGTGTGAAAGAGGAATTGCGTGTAATGTGTGATGCAGTGATAGAAAGTGTGAGGGAGATTACGCATATTTCCGAGAAAACGTATGTGGACATGTGACTGCGATCCCGGCATTGAACACTTCAAAATAATCTTACAGCTTCGAAACTCATGATAGCGTCGATGTATTTGACATTATCGTTTCCCCAGCTTCCCCTCTCTCTCTCTCTCTCATGTCTGAACGAGGGTTGAAAAGATGAATGAGACAATATAAATGGAATCACACAACTGTTTACTGATGGATCATATAGCTAATAAGTAACAACCAAAAGGTTATTTACTTGTTTAGTCATACGTTCCGAATGGAAATTAGTGTTGAAAAGATCAAGTTGATAGCAAAGAGTAAACACTGCGATAGAAAGTTGACACTATGAGAGCAGCAGGGTTACGTGACAAAAGGTCGGCGCCATCAACGACGATGCATCACAAGCAGATACATCCCAGAGCAACAATTCAGATTGTCGGAACGAGGAAAGGCAACTCATCGAAGGAGGCTTCTCAGTGAATTATTCTACTAGAAATAGCAACCAATCTTCAAATCACGACCTGTTAGTTTGTAAAAGAAAACACAAGGACAAATGCGTCCAATAAGCGAGTCCTTTGCATCCGTTCGTCCTATTAGAAATAGCAATCAGTCTACTTTCAAATCACCCTACCGTCTTAAAAAAAAACAAAAAAAAACAGGCAATGATAGCTTGGACAGTATAATCCATATACATAGAAAGATGGAATGGCTTCGGATCACCGGCCAGTTCGACAGTGGATGCCCTGAGGCTAAACAACAACGAAGGACCAACGCAACACAGTGTAATAAGGCCGCTCCTATGAATCACAAGTAAGAACCAGCCGATGGTCCACACACACAAATCTCGGACTGGATCGTGGTTTAGGTTAATGCCACTTGCCCGAGGGGGCAACATTTTTTCAGGAATGAAATAACATATTAGAAATTTACAAAATATCGACTAACTTCTACGAGGATTGAAAGGGATTTAACAAAAATAGATTTGATAGTTGTTGCAATTGTTTAGCACCAGAGTACAGCCTTTATCCAATAGATCTATGATCAAAAATATTCCAGACATGACCGTCCCCTAATATTTAGAGTACATGTTCCAATGGGTCGTTCTTATTTTAATGCAATTATTACTGGTCAAACCCTAGGTCAGCCGTACAACTGTTAGAAGGCAGGCCAATGATCAAAACTATTGTCTTACTTTTTGCTATCAGACGTTGTTTCAAGGATTACAATGTCACTAATGTTTCATTCCTAATTTTAAGGTTTACTCGGGATATCGTTCATGAACTGGTATTTTATATTTCTGAAAATAAAATTAGAGCAGTAGAAATGAGAAGTTATCGAAAAATCTGCGAGACTTCTTTTATAAACAACGAAATCTGCGTGTAAAACGGGTTGGCCAAACCTTATCCAAAGCAACAGAAGATAATAAAAAAAAAAGAAAAAACTGACAATATCTAAGGGAAAGACATAGTTAGGGTTATGTTTGCGCTTAAAGCTACCACAGCGACAAAGACACGAGCCAACAAGAGAATTTCTATACAGTTGCTCGACTTCCTAAAAATAGCAGCCAAATTTCTTTAAACCACACCCCACGTTCTTAATAAAGGGTCGCGGCATATATCGCGGTTGAAATGCCTTTAAGAACTGGCTAACCAACATCAACATTCGTCAATGTGAAATCTACAGAACGCTGGTGACCCTACATTCCTAAGACACTCCTCTTCCAGATAAGGCGACAAAGGTCAAGGACAATGGTAATGAGGTCGGTTGAAGACGGATCTCACTGGATGTGACGTAGTCGTATGTCAGAACGAAAGATCTGGTATACACTTACGTATGTCCTCTGAATGAGGACAGATACGTATTTGTCCTCATCCAGACAAATCCGTTATTCTTTCGTAATATAAACTTGCTTCGAGGATAAAAAGAACTAACTTTGGACAGGGGAACACATATCTACACACCTTTCCTTGCTCATTAATTCAACCTAATTTAAGTTAATTAACATCTCGTAAATTCTCTCTCTCTCTCCGTTCCGTCATTAATCTCTTCACCAGTTCTAAGTAAAATATGCACACGCGCGCACACCATCTGCAATCTATCTGTAACGGCCGTGTGACGTGAGGTGACGAGAATGGCTCTTTAGTACCACATCACACGGCCGATATAATAAAGGGAAATTGGATGGAACCAATAAATGCCAGAAGGAAAAAGACACATCCGCGTAAGAAAGAGTTTTCTTGAGTTTTACTTGAGTTTTCTTTTGTTGGCACTGGAGGTGCGACTTCTTCCCTGCTCACGGGTCCTTTTTGGGGCGGTGGGGGGACAGTCCGCTCTAATGTGGCTTTTAGGCCACACTTGTAGTAACGCGGGATCTTGCCCTCCACTCTAACCCTGGTTATCATGTCTTCTATAGAGATAGTTTCTACTATATTTTCGATGTCTCCCAAAGACCCCTAGATAATCATATCCATGGTCTGCCCTTGCCAATTCATATAAGCTGTTCTTGTGGACTGAAGGACCACTATCTTATCTTCATTTCCCAGCAGTATGGCAGCTACTAGCCAGGCTACGTCAATCTCTTGTGGTATATCTTCTACCCTAGCTCTGGAAACACGTCTCCCAAGGTATATGGGTAGAAGTACCACTTCTGTTTTCAACAGGGTTGCCGAGTGTAACCTGGGAAACGCACCTCCACTGTTCTGAACTTCCTTCCTCTGGCAAGGTATGAAACTCCTTGCTAGATTGGTTTCAAGGCTTTTTCTACTTGTGTGGTCGTCATTATTTCGATTTTTTTGTTTTTTTGTTTTCATGGAGTACGTTCTATATATTATAGTTTTCTCCTTGGTATCTTTCATAATTTCTTGTGGAGGGAACACCCGTACTTCGCACCCTACCCTACAAAGCATGTTCTTATATTTACTCAGTTCTGTTAGTTCGATTTTGTTGCTGTGGCTCTTGGCGACAGCCGCAAAATTTCTTTACTTCAACTGCTCGTCCATTATTTCGACAGACTTCAGTAGTTCTTCCTCAGAAGACGTAAGCTCCGAAGAGGTGAGGTTTTCGTATTCCATCATTAATACTTGCTCTACCCCCCTTCTTCGAAGAAAGGGGAAAGCGTTAACAGACTGCCGTAAAGCAGTAAAACAAGTGTAACAAGGTGTTTAAAAAACACGAAACAATTTTAACATTAAACGAAACAACAAATATAACACTCACGCGTGTCAATGATGTGCAGAAAAAAAGTGAGACTGGAACCAACAGAGGTCTGGAACCAAAGACCCCGGAACGCAGAAAAGCTAGTTTTGGTAAGGAACTGTAGACTAAAAGCATGGTAGTCAACAGGCTGTTCCACGTGATTCCATTCTGAGCCTTTGATTGGTTATACACGGCAAGTTAGCGCCATCAAGTAAGAGACAAATTGTGCCAATCAGAGTAGCGGACACAACGGGATCCAAATAGCAGCCAATGACTAGCTGTTCTCTGCTACGTTCGAACGCACAATAAATGGGAGAAAGGGATTTCACCAGAGTCTACGCTAAATATCTCTAATCCTTCATTGCTACGATAACGGGAAAAGAGTTTCCGAATATGGTCTGCCTAAAAGACAATTTCTCAGATTTTACAGCTTTTGTTCAGCCTCACATCAATCCAAAGTGAGCAGACCTAAAACCAAAGCTATTCGAACCAGGACCACCCTGTCTTTTTAGAGATACCAAGGATTCTACAATCCAATGTATCCTTCCGTTTTTTTGCATTGTTTGTTTGTTTAAGATAATATGATGAAGAGGATTTGGATGCTAATTTCCACCGTTAAAAAACAGCACAAAAGCTCCCTCGTTCCTCTCACTTCATATCGTAAGCTTTTCTTTCATGCAATCTGCTTTGGTGGCATTTTAGACTTTCAAATTATATTGCATGTTTAAGTATGCAGAGTACTAAAACAATATTCAATAATTAAGATAAAAATTTAATTAGATTTTACGAATTGATGTGATTAAACAATTACTTCATCTTTCCAAATCAAAGTTATTTATAAATAGGTAACCAGTTTTTAAAAGTTACCCAAGCTGTGAAGGACCAGCAGTTTAATAGCATGAAACAGACCTGAGGAAAATCTTCCCGTGGACAAAACCTAAGCAACATTGCCAGACGACCCAGTACCAAGTCCCCAACAATTCGATAAATTTGTGATAATGTAGGTGTCCTAAGAATAAAGTGTCCCACCCAGAAATACAACGAAGCAAGAGAGAGGGGGTAATTTTGCTATTCACAAGTAAAGGACAATCTAATCGAAATCCTGCCCAGTCCAATATTTCACTTCATAAAAAGACAGAGGTTAATGATAGCAGAAACGTTAGAGAGTCCGGTGAAATACCTTGTGGTATTTAGTTACGTTCCTTTATGTTCTCAACCCAAATCCCACCTCTTTAGCCTTTTGTTTTTCTGCTTTTACAAGATATTAGATGTTTCAAGACATAACCTCCTGTCGTAACATTACTCAATTGTTTGATCTCTGGAATAGACTAATTATACACTGGGACAAAGAATTCTAATGCTTTGTGCAAGAACCCTTGGTCATAAAAAAATTCAAGTGTTTGGTAACTGGAATAAGTGTACAATGAGAAAAGTGGAGGCAAGGGAAAAGATAAGGAGAAAAAGAAAAAGAAAAAAAAAAAACAAGTTTTTGAGGAAGGAGAGGGAAACTGCTCAGAGATGAGAGAAAATTAAAGGAAGAGCAGAAGATTTGAAAATACTGAAAGAGGAAAAAGGCGGTAATGACAGAGAAACCTTACCTCGATGCACTTTTGATACACTTGAATGGTTTTGAGCCAACAAACGAACCTCCATGTGACCACTTGCTTGAAATAGCAACCAAGACTCACCTCCAAACTGTTGTCTTAAAATAGGAGGATTGTATTGGCTCCTAAATACATTATCTGAATGAACAAAGATGGAAGGGTCACGGCTGGAATGTCTTTGATTATAATGTTCAATCAGAACTCAACAACAGCAAGATTGGTTCAAAATCTTGGAGATTACAAGCTTTTATTTTTTTATCCCCCATATTTCCACACATACATTCACATAATTGTGTGTGTGAGGATGCAAAGCAGTGGTGGTGAGTTCTTCTAAATCATTATTTTAGTTTCTTTACAAATCTAGATATTTATTTATTTATTTATGGGTTTCAGCCAAGTGGCTGTGGTCATGCTGGAGCACAGAGGATTCTCAACAAATTGAAATAATGAATCCAGGAGTTTAAGCTGGGTTGTGTGGAGTAGGACAAACTGACCATTTGGACAGTGGCCATTCAAGGTAGCTGTTATATTGCTCTAATTTAATTCTATGTTCTGACTAAGTATCAAACTAAATTTAGTGATTCTGCTTTATTTCATGCGTTGACCTCATATCTTTTTAAAGCGAACTTTTGGACTGCCTTGTAATTGGCATATTGGCTTGTTTCGTAGGCAGCGTGATACTTTTTGCACATGGATTTTTAAGTTCTGCTTTAATCAGCATGTATCTTTGAGTATATATTGTGTTGTATTGTCTCCAAGTTGATAATTCTTTATTAAAATATAACAGTAGCTAAGTATCTGTGTGCACCAGAATGAATGAACCACAGCATATGAGAGAATGTGTGTGTGTGTTGAGAGAGTGAGTGGGGCTGTTCGTAGGTGTGTGTAAGAGAGAAAGAGAGAATTGCTTTATGCAAGGATGAACCAAACAGTTACATCAGCACACCGGTAGCATTTGGACCTTTGGCATCTTGATGGCTTTTTGAACATGTTCTTGTTTCTGAATGGTGCTGCCCTGGCAAGTAGTAGAGTTGAAAGATAATGATATGCAGAAAGAAGGAAGTGGGAGGATATGAAACAAAGGAAGAGAGAGAGAGAGATTAACTGTGACATGGAAAGAGAGGTGAAGAACAGCAGAGAGAAAAGAGTGAAGAGGATGGGAGAGAGAGAGAGAAAGAATGGGGAGGGGAAAAGAAAAGAGAGAGAAAGAAAAGCAATGAAAGAGAGCAAAAAAATTGAGAGCTACAGAATTATATCTGCTTTGTGTGTTGTTAACACAGCTGAAGGGCCAAAACGCACACACACACACTGATATACACAGATATGTGTACACATCACTAGGAAACACTGGCAGCCAACTTTTTAAGTAAATAGATTAGCACAGGAAATATTGGAATTAAATTTCTTTCTAACTTTTGATAATTTGAGGGAAAAAAAAATTTCCTTGCAGCATTAGAAATTTTTAATCTCTATAATTCTTCTATTTTGCTTTCTTTCTTTCTTTCTTTGTTGCTTCCAAAATTAATGTGTTGTTAATAATAATAATAATAATTATAATGATGATGATGATAATGATAATGATAATAATAATAATAATAATAATAATAATAATAATAATAATAATAATGGGATATGCCAATACACACAGATAGAGAAATTAAGGCAAATAGACCAGATATAGTTGTCAAAGATCATGAAGGAAAAAAATGCCTTCTAATTGATGTTTCAATACCAGCAGATGACAACGTTTCTCTAAAAGAAATGGAAAAACTTTCAAAATACAAAGACCTGGAAATAGAGATAACTCGAATGTGGAATCTAAAAACAGAAACAATTCCTATCATAGTAGGTGCCTTAGGTATAATAAAAAAATATTCAGACAAATACATAACAAAAACACCAGGACTTACAAATATATATAACATACAGAAAATTGCACTACTGGGTACTGCACACATTCTACGCAAAACACTTTCAATACAGTAAACATAAGAGCACCACAGCAAACCACAGCACATACCCAAGGCGCACAGAGCTGCGCTCGGTAGTGAAGTGAAAGCACGTTATAAAAATAAAACTACTGAATAATAATAATAATAATAATAATAATAATAATAATGAAGCTGCAATTGATTGTTG
The DNA here is from genome assembly GCF_046866305.1 of Octopus bimaculoides. Taxonomy (NCBI): domain Eukaryota; kingdom Metazoa; phylum Mollusca; class Cephalopoda; order Octopoda; family Octopodidae; genus Octopus; species Octopus bimaculoides. The sequence continues at coordinate 46,945,216 of NC_142943.1, forward strand.
CCGATTCTTCTTTTTGCCAATTAGATATATTTATTGTTTTCTACCATAGTCAAACTTGAAGAATAATTGATGCTATTGTTCTCAGTTTTTGGTCATTCTGCAGAGAAATGTTCGCAAGTAGCAAAAGGTTTTCCTTTTCTGTGAGGTTGTTAATAAAAAGAAAAAGAAGTAAAAGAAAAAATTAAAATATATGAAATTTGATGGACATTTATCACTCTTGAAACCTTGTTCTTTAGAATTATTGGCATTCATTTTGGCAATGAATTGAGCAGAGTTCTTAGTTTAGGACAAACACTTAGCAGTATCTGTTCTGGCTCTCTGGGCTCTGATTTCAATTCCTGTTAAGGACAACTTTTCTTTTCATCCCTTCTGGGGTCAATAAAGTACCAATCCATGGAATGGTATTGTTGGAATTGTTAGAGTGCCAGACAAGACGCCTTGTAGTCTTTGTTCCTGTTCTTTGGGCTTTGAATTCTTGGGTGGCAGATTTAGTTGTTTGCTTAAGAACCACCACCTGGTCCTTAGACGACCTTAGTGGAAAACTATTCTGTTGTAAGTATCCAGCTTCAGTTTCTAGTTTGAAGATAACTTTCTTCATTCCTCCCATTAGTCTTGGAGGCCCTGAAAGAATCATAGAGTCATGGATGCAGCTCTTTATTGTCCCTGACTAAGAGGTAAAAAAGAAAAAAGCGCTAATTATTTACTATCATCAAGTCAAATGATTCAAAGATCCCTGTTTTGTTTGCTGCCACACCAGACTATGCCCTGCAATCCTTTACTCTTACTGGTCGAGTTCACCTAAGTCTAAAGGGAAACCTCCATGTGGCGGTTCAACTTTTTAGAAACAGCAGCCATATCTCCCTTAAAACAACAGCCTCACCAACTTAGAAAAGGAGACAATACGAAAAAGACGGTATGGCCAACTGGAATAGTTTTAATGGTAAATCTGCTCAATCAGAGAAATGAAACCATCCTAAAATTACACCTCAACTGTCTTAAAAGAAAGGAAAAATACATTAACTAATATAATCGAAAATACATCGAAACAGGTAGGATAGTCATGGTTGGAATGTCTTTGATCCTAAAAAGACCCATTCAATCATGGCTGATAGAAAACTAAACAACAGCAACAACAACCCTGGTTGCCGTTGTGTCGATGGAAAGGACTCACTCAGTCGTTTGACCTGTTAAAAATATTGTTGAAGAAAGGAAAACAGTTTTAAACGTTTGAACGTCAATACTTATATAAATCTGATACTTTCTGACAATCATAGTTCCCTAGTCGAATACATAGCATAATAATAACAACATAATATGAAATATGGGTAAGTAGTATTCATGCTTTTGAAGAGTGTTTTGTAACATGACTGAATGTGAATGGATACAATAGAGAGTTGAAGCTAATTCGCTCACTACCCCCTCTCTCTCTCTCTCTCTCTCTCTCTCTCTCTCTCTCTCTCTCTCTCTCTCTCTCTCGTGTGTGTGTGTATGTGTAAAATATACATACATAGTATACACATTATGGCACATATAGTATTAGCACAAGCATTTTTGTTTTTGTTTTGTTGTTTTTTTCTTTTTCCATGGCTGATTGCCTGCTAAAAGTATCTGCTTAACCATGAAATGGGTGTGGCATCTATTTATATAATCAGGTAGACTGGTGCAGACAGTTTCACCAAGCTGCAGGAACACACACACACACACACTTCACATAAGAAATGTATGTTGTGCACACAAACCACCCAAAACAAACACACACATACACAAAACACACACACACACACACACACACAGCAGAGTTTGAAATCATGGCTTCTCAGTCAGTAGAATCTGAGTGAATAAAGATTACCAACCCAAGTATTACAAGTTCAATTCAGCCACACGTCCTCAGCTGACTTCTCTTTCCGTGGGACTCAAATCATTTTGTCATAAAACACTTTCTCAAGAAGTACCTAAACTTTACAAACCAATGAAGGAAGCTCTATGCTTAACTTGCAAACAATAGCAGCCAAATTCCCTTCAAATCATACCCAACAATCTTAAGAAAAAAACTGACACATTGGACAATATAGTCTTGATTATCAAAAATATGGGATGGTCATAGCTGGCTGACTCAGGATTAACAACATTTAGATCTTGTGATTCCCTGGAGAACAAACCAGAAAAGAAGTAACACTGTGCTCTTGAGGCACATACACTTTCTTGAGGCCATCATAAAAGGCTTTAGAATCCTTTGTGTCTGCAGCTTCTTGGAGTTCAGTGGCCTCAAAAGACCACCAAGCCTCCTTCATCTGTCTCAAAGCATGTTGGACCTGGCCTCTGCATTTTATGCTTAACACAAACCACAATCACACACACCATAAAATCAGACCACTGCTTTTTCAGCCAATCAACTCTCATATTTTATAAAGGAAATGGGGAAAAAAAAGTGTTCTGCAGGAGAGGATTTTTTTTGTATATCAACGATTCACTTTGAACTATCAATACAAATACACACCTAACACACACACACACACACACACACACACACACACACACACACACACACACACACACACACACACACACACACATTCGCCCACATTACACACACACACACACATACACAAGGAGCCTAACAGTTAAAGTTAGAACAGGTTCATTAAAGAAATGCAATCACATCGCACTGGAAAAAACCATGAAGCTGTTTGGTTAAGTGGAAAAATGCCAAAACAAGTATTTACAGAGATGTTGTTTTTCAAGGTCAGACCAGATTGACCAGATCTTCTATAATCAAAGGTATTTCAGCCATGATCGTCTGCTCTTTTTTGGTACCCCCTTAGAACTAAATTATACAATGCCTGTCAATTTGAAGCAGATTTGTCTCCTATTACTAGCAAATTGTGTAACCACTTAGAGGCTCGTTCTTTTAATTCATGGCAATGCAGGTGTTGTTGTTTGGCTGCAGGTCAATCCTGGTTGAACTGGGCTTTGATCAAAAGCATCCAACTGGGGTTATTTCAGACTGCATTATCTAATGTATTCTTGCAATTTCTTTTACCCTTTCAATACCAAACCAGCTGAAACCGCCTCTGGCTCTGAGTTCAAATGCCTTGTTTTCATAAATTCTGAATTAAAATCTTCCCCCAAACATTAGTCACAATTTATGTTCCTAACACTAGCTTAATGATAAGTAAGTTATTTTACTAAACTCTTCAATATATTTTTAATTAATTGAAAGAAATGCAGAGCATCTCAACAGAAATATGGTAACGAAAGGGTTAAACCATAAGCATTTAAGCTGGTCATATCTGGCCTCTCATACCTACTCTACACTGTCTTTCTAAATTACATAGCCAGACAATGAAGAAACTTTTATGTAGTCAATCAACCTGCTAGAAATAGTAACAGTGAAATCCCCCTACCTTCTTAACCCTTTTGATACCAACCTGGCTGAAACCACCTCTGGCTCTGAGTACAAATGTCTTGTTTTCATAAGTTCTGGATTAAAATCTTCCACCAAACCTTAGTCACAATTTATGTTCCTAACACTAGCAGAATGATAATGAAGTTATTTTACTAAAATCTTTGTTATATTTAAAATTAATTGAAAGAAACACAGAGCATCTCAAAATAAAGATGATAGAGCAGGCTTTGAAAGAGAAAGGTCAGCTAGTTTAGCAAGCCCAGCAACCATGTAGCGCCTTCCGTGTTTGGCCTGTGGAGGGAGACGCAATGCATATGAATGGTAAAAATTAGATGAAGAAGTGTCATAGGGAGCAGGAAGTTGTTGGTAAATAACAGTTAATATAAAAGGCTGAAGAAAAACTACACAGACCCTGCAGAGAAGATCTGGCTTAAAATATGGCTAAGAAATATAAATCTATGAATACTGTTATAACTCAACCAGAGTAACGGCTGGGAAGTAGTGTAGTTCCAAATAATCCCTTTCAAACTAATGCCAGCTCTGGAAAATGGTAAAGATGATAAAAGCAGTGGTGGTGGTGGTGGTGGTGATAATGACAATGATATTGAATGTTGTAATAATGCTAATGGTTATAAGGATGGTGATGACGATGATGATGATAATGATGGTGATAGTTTTAATGATAGTGTTGGTATTAATTTTTACAATATTGGTAGTGAGGATGATGCAGATAGTGATGCTACAGATAATGAGTTTATCACCCTCTCTCTCATTATATATATATATATATATATATATATCATCATCGTTTAACGTCCGATGATGATGAGGTATATATATATATATATATGTATAAAAGATAATAAGAGTGAAAAAACTACAGAAGGCTTGTGTTACATGGTTAAAGTATATATTTAAATTATGTCAGAAAAATGTAAGAAAAATGTTATAAAATCTTTTTGGTATATAAACATTGTATTTTGAGAAATAACCGGTTTCGTGTTGTCTTTTCAAATTTCTCTACTTCATTGTGTCGTGTTCGTTCCAGTCTGAGAAAGAAGAGTTATATATATATATATATATATATATATACTCTTTTACTTGTTTCAGTCATTTGACTGCGGCCATGCTGGAGCACCGACTTTAGTCGAGCAAATCAACCCCAGGACTTATTCTTTGTAAGCCTAGTAGTTATTCTATCGGTCTCTTTAGCCGAACCGCTAAGTTACGGGGACGCAAACACACCAGCATCAGTTGTCAAGAGATGTTGGGGGGACAAACATATACACACACACATACACATATATATATACATATATACAACGGGCTTCTTTCAGTTTCTATCTACCAAATCCACTCACAAGGTTTTGGTCGGCCCGAGGCTATAGTAGAAGACACTTGCCCAAGGTGCCACACAGTGGGACTGAACCCGGAACCATGTGGTTGGTAAGCAAGCTACTTACCACACAGCCACTCCTACGCCTATATATATATATATATATATATATATATATATATATATATATATACATACACACACACACACACACACACATGGGGGGGGGTGCTGAAAAGTTCCTGGCTTTGGGTAAAAGAAAATACAAGAACAGTTAATTATGATTTCATTGAACATATTCCCATCTCAGATTCACACACTTATTTCAGTGGTCCTTCTTCATTTTTACTAAGCCCAATAAAAGAACTCGGAAAACTTGGCTTCCAGCCAGACCTTTCGTGGTACCCTAAAAGCCAGGAACTTTTCAGCCCCCCCCCCCTCATGTGTGTGTGTGTGTGTGTGTGTGTGTATATATATTTATTCATTTATTTATACAAGGGCATTACTATACAAGAATTCCTCACGCTATGAGGGACTCTAAGGTCAGACTACCATAAAAAAAACTACCATAAAACTACCTTAGAGTCCCTCATAGTGTGAGGCATTTTTGTATAGTAATGCCCTTAAATAAATAAATATATTTTGGGAATAAATGATGGATCTTTTTCCCTTATGAGGTTTTTTTCACGCTAGCTACTTGATAAATTCTTGTAAAATAATTCATCCTATTATTGAATTTATATATATATGTATATATATATGCATGCAAATGTCTTTATTTCATACTCTGATGGTTCCAATGACCAACATTTGTCTAGCATGTGGGGGGGGGGGGGGGGCATCAGCAGAATAAATCAAAGTTGGCATCAATTCTTATTTGAAGTTTACTGTCCTCCTAAATGGGAAAAGTGGCCATAATGTGTGCATACATTGTATTTTAGCCAGTTCTCTATAATTGAATGCCCTTCCTAACAACTTAACAGAATGTATTAAGTGCATCTTAACATGGTACAAGAGCTAAAGAAGTTATCATGCCTTTAACATAAGGGTCCTTTTGACCTTGTTCTATCCACTCACCAACCAAACATTTTACACTGTTCCGACATAACATCATGACAGACATTTACTAACAATAATATATATCCTATATAAGTAGAGAAATTTGAAAAGACAACACGAAACCGGTTATTTCTCAAAATACAATGTTTATATACCAAAAAGATTTTATAACATTTTTCTGACATAATTTAAATATATACTTTAACCATGTAACACAAGCCTTCTGTAGTTTTTTCACTCTTATTATCTTTTATACATCCAACCACGTGCTTTCACATACAAACTTTCTCACCTATATATATATATATATTGTATTTACATTTTCTACTTCAGTAGTTTATATCAAACTTATTAAAATATTGTTGTTAACACACAACGTAATGCTTGTTACAGACTCCACATTGCAAGACAAACGTATAACATTAGTATTGACAGATTTTGTGCCAGCAGCCATCATCATGCTGGATTGTTGCTAATGGACACCATTGCACCAGATAAACATGTAGCACTGTTACTAACAGACACTATGTCATCGGATAAACATGGAACATGTTACTGACAGGTTCCATGTCAGACAAATGTGCAATATGGTCACTAATGGAAACCATGTCACTAAATAAATGTGTAAGACAAGTACTAACAGGTTGCGTACCACCTGACATATAACCACCACATGACTGATTGCCCTACTAGATATAGCAGTTAAATAACCTTCAAATCACACCTCTGTCATATTAAAAAGGAAAGGTACACTAGATGGTTATGGTTAGAACGATTACCCATTCTGGGACTAAACAAAAATAACAAGAAAAACAAAAATAAATGTGTAACTAGCCACCTATACTTTTCTCTGCAAAATAGGGATAGTTTATCCTGTTCAGGCTATATTATTAGCATTATTCTGCAATTGAGAATTTAAAATCACTTCTTTAACTTTCTAATTATTAAAATGTTTTTATGTCCCCACATTTACTAACACATCACATGTCACCAGAGAAATGAGTGACACAATCACCAACGAATATATAAACACTACATCACTACATCACATTGTGTAACATCAGTACTAACTAGACCACTGCTTCTCAACTGGGGGCCATGCAAGATTTTGCTGTTAAAATCTATGTATAATAAACTGGTTATTTTTCTGTTATACACAATATACAATTCCTAATAATGTTTAATCATAAAAATATAAGAGGAGTTTTTAGGCATTGAACAGCTATGAGGCCCCCTGCCACACACACACACACACATGCATTCCTGAGCAAAATAGGAATCAAAAGGGGTCTATAGACAAAAAATGGTTGAGAAGCACTGAACTAGACAAATATGTAACACCAAAACTAACAGGTCACTTGTTGCCAAACGAAATGTGTAAGAACAGTGTTTCTAACCAGACAAATGTATAACTGTTATGAACAGACACCATGTCACCAGATAAATGCTGCTGGCTCATGAATCAACTCAGAAAAACAAATTAAATCTGAAACATGATATACATACATACATACATACATACATATGTGTGTGTGTGTGTGTGCTTGTGAAATAATCACTAAGTTTCCCTTTCCTAGTTTAAGAGTGTTTATTGGTCCAGCAGCCAACATGTTCTGAAAAAGAACTTAAACAAAAATGTCCAGGAGTGTCAATTCCAGTCAAGATTATTATTTATGCAACTAAACTCATCAACTCTAAGCATTTATATTATAATTGCTAATCAGGAATGAAACATTACCACATTGCTATCAAAGACAAATCTCATCAGAGCCAGTTTTATATTTCATCAAAAAAGCTAAAGAATTGCTCAAGTGCTGGGCTCAATGTGATTAGCTGCAACCCGGCCCACGATATTTTGGTCTGGTGCCTAGGAAAGGAATTATTATTGGCAGTGAGTGGGCAGAGTCGTTACCAAAATGCTTAGAGGCATTTTGTCCGTCTTTATGTTCTGAGTTTAAATTCTGTCGTGGTTGACTTTGCCATTCATTGTTCTGGGGTCAGTGTGCATTGGACTCAATTCAATCAACTAACTCCCTTCCACCAAATTTCAGCCTTCTGTCTGTAGCAGAAAAAGGGTTATTGGTGCTGGAAGAACCATTACTTTCAGAGTTCAGATCCCATCAAGGTTACGTCTAGCATTTGTCTCTCCAGGGTCAATAAAAGATCAGTCAAGTACCTGGTGTCAACCTAATCAATTAGTCCCTCACCTCAAAACTGCCAGCCTTCTGCTTAAATTAGAAATCGTTAAAAAGCAGTGGAATGGTGAGAATCATTTGAGTATTAGGGTCCAGCAATATTTCTTTCTAAGTTTTGAGTTCAAATCCCACCAAAATCAACTTTGCCTTTTACCTGTTGGGGGGCGTAGCTCATGGTTGTAAGGTTGTGAGTTTGACTCCCAGCAGTGTGTCCTTGAGCAAGACACTTTATTTTGCCATGCTCTAGCCCACTCAACTAGCAGAAATGAGTGGCACCTGTAAATTCAAAGAGTCGTCAGCCTTGTCACATTCTGTGTCAGGCTGAATCTCCCCCAAGAACTACATTTAAGGGTCTGTGGAGAACTCAACCACTTGCATGTTTAATTTCATGAGCAGGCTGTTCTGTTAATCAATTCAATTGGAACATTCATTATTGTAACTAACGGAGAACTCTGGCCAGGCCATTTGGGAACAATAAAATAAATACCAGTTCAACAAGGGATGGGGTGGGGTCGATGTAATCAGCTTACCCCTCCCCTTATAAACTGCAGAGCTTGTGCTAAGATTAAGAAGAATTATCATTATTAGTATTATTATTTGCATTATTATGTCAGCTAAAACTATGTCTGATATATCACCACATTTCTGGCAGAAATGTCTGTCAATGACCTCCAAGAATTCTTTGTCATGTTTCACAGAGGGAAAAAATTAAGTGTTTACTTCCAGGATAGGAAAGAAAAAAAACAAAAAAAACCCCCAGAAAATAGAAATGGCAAGTGTCATTCCATTCATGCAAAGTAGTAAGTTGTGGAAGTATATTTACAGCCAAACAGTTGTGAAGAACAACAGCTAAAAGACAGAACAACCAAAAAGTATGTTTACAGTAAAGGTTTTGAATTGTCAACATTAAAATTATTGTTTATCTCCAATGGTCACCTGTTAGAGTGCAGTGGACATTTGGGAGGAAGAAAGGAGGGATTTTATGGTTGACCGCTGAAATAGCTGCTGCCATAATGCACAGTGCACCCAACACCTGCAGACACCGAATGAATGGGTTAACCTACTGATGATGATGATGATAATGATGATGATGATAATGATGATGATAATGATGATGATGATAGTGATGATGATGATAGTGATGATGATGATGATGATGATGATAATGATGATGATGATGATTAGTCTCCCTCAGGCTCTCTCCCTGATCGAGCTGATATACGTTCAAAGAAATTTTAGTCCAGCTGTCTCCCCACACATCTTTTTCTCAGATATAGAACATCTATGATTTACATTATCTTTAACAAGATAGCATTAGGGTGTGATTTAGAGGAAATGTGGTTGGTATTTCTAGTAGAGTGAGTGGCTACATATTCATGAACACCCGATATTTCTCTCCAGTCATTCCCAGATCATGCAGTCAGACTATGCTTCAGTGATGAGGTCTAACAAGACCGGAACATGTCCAGAGTTGTCCTGAAATTGTTATACAACAAACTATCTACTGCATTCTATTTTTAAATAAAATTTAGGACTATATTTTTTGTCTTTTTTTTTTATCTCTCCAATTTTTATATTTTTATTTGTTTTTAATTCTCCAATCATTTTTATCTTTATCCTTATTTTTTTTTTTTACCAGATTTAGTCAGATAATGGTTGGCTGTCATCACTAAAGATGCAATTTTAATTAATTAAAATTTCTTGGCTGCTGATGAGATCAAGTATGCTAGCACCTACTTTACTAATTAGAATAACTTTATGTACAGGAACCCTTTTCATTTCTCCATTCGTCAGATAAGCCAAGTGGCATCCACCAATGACATTCCCTGGTGAGATTGTATGTGAATGCTGTAGTTTAGCCCTAGGTCAGTCCTGATCAAACAGACACATGGTCAAAAGCATTCCAACCATGTTTTCTCTGCTATTCTACCTCATCACTTAATATGCCAAATTTCCCTAAATTCCATTACCATCATCATCATCACATTATTTATACAATCTTAAAAGAGGTAGATATAGTTGATGCTTTGGGGAAAACATTGGTAGAAGAGCGAGTGCCAAAAAAATGCAGTTATGGGTAAAACTACTCTTGGAGGTGTGATTAAACTTTGGAGAATCATCATCATCATCATCATCTGCATATTCCAAGCATTAAATATTCAAATCTTCTGTAAGCATTTCTTTGAATTTCTCCAAGATATTTAGTTTTTTATTCCACCAGTTCAACAAGCTGGAATAGATACAAAGTTTTTCTCTGTGAATTAACTGCAACACAAACAGTATTCTACCAATGTTTAATGGAAGAGAAACCCATGATTAAACATTAACCTTATGCATTACAGTGTGTTCTTGAAAGGAATGGTTGGAGTCACAGACTGAAATATCCCTTATGCTATGTAAAAAGCACCTGTATCAGGGCCATGTAAAAGCACCTGTGTTGGTGCCCCCTAAAAAGCAATCAATACACTCTGTAAAGTGCTTGTTGTTTGGCAGGGCATCCAGTCATAGAAGCCATGCCAAAACAGTCAAACCATCCAACCCATGCCAGCATGGAAAACGGATGTTAAATGATGATGATGATGAACTTGAAGATAATAACAGTGATTTCTGAGAAAGGAAACAAAGTTTCAAATTTGAGAGCTGATTAAATCAACTCCAGTACTCAATAGCTAGATGTGAGTCACTTGGAAGCAAAGCAGACAATAGATGCTTGAACAATATCATCTAACATTATTTTGTGTGTGTGTGTGTGTGTATGTGTGTACATGAATGTTGATATTCTACACTTGTCACTACAAGAGAGGAATGGTAATGATGCATTATGAGCAGCTGTTCTGTATCTTCAAAAGATTCCTAGATTGAAAAAAATCCTTTACTTGAAAACTGGGTACGGCTTACTGATGGAGCATTGTCCAGTTGTTAAATCCTGCCATCTTATCCATGCTGACATGGAAAACGGCTATAAAATGAACAAATAAACTGACGCATACATACATGAAGATATATATAATAGACACATACACATGCATACATACACACACACACACACACACACACTGCCTGCTAGCAACTTTTTTCTATCTTATAAGAGTGAATAATCTTTCTCTGCTGTTTTTCACAGCTATACGCCATTCAAAATTTACTCTTTTGTCTGTAAAATACCAACATATTTGACGCTTCCAGAACATATATAGATATATGTGTGTGTGTGTGTATAAATATTTATGCACATACATACACATGTATCAATCCATCCATCCATACATACATACATAGATTTTATAGTTGTTACTCTCAAGTGATGCCAACTGTGAAGGATTAAATATATCAGCAATAATATTCAGTTGAAAACAAGATGGTAACGGTGGTGGTGGTGGTGGTGGTGGTGGCGGCAGCAGCTGCAGTCTGTTTGCAGGGTATCAACAGTAACTAATAGACAGGCTTGGAATGGATTAACCGAAATGTGATTGTTTTATAGCAACTTAGAAAGTCTCTTTATTTCAAGAGTCTAAAATGACCCAACAATGGAGAAATTCTTTGAAAAAGACAAAAAAAAAGTTGTTTAAGAAAATAAGAAACAAAAAGGAAAGAATAAACAAATGGAGATGTGTTGATGAATTCAAATCTGAAATTTATAAAACATTAACTATTTTTACCTACCAACACCAATCGGATGTCAAAATTGCAAACAAAGAAATGTGGAGAATTGTGGATTATTAATTAGGCTTAGTTGAAAATAAATATGGTAATAAATGAACAGATGACAAGTGTAGGTTGGTCACTTATATAAAACTACTAATTGACAACATTTATGGCTACTAATTTCCCCTCTGTTATGATACAAGACATCTTGCCTCAATTTACTAGTTGGTCCTGCTTGATTACAATGTTATGTAGACTTAGTGTTTCTATTCAGATTTTTTTTTCTTTTTTTTTTCTTTCTTTCTTTTTCTTCTCTCTCTTTCTTTCACTAAGTAGCTATTTAACAGAATATGATAATAGCTATTATTATTTCAGCTTGGGCAATGAGAATGGTGTAGACATATGACTGAAATAATAGAGGGCAGGCAAGGAGGGGGGAGGGGTAAGTAAATACTGCCAGTTGTAGAAGTCAAATTTGTCCCTCTTGGTTCCAAGTTCCAATCTTGTCTTTTAACACTCCAAGAACACAAGATTGTCCATTTTTGCTACTTTTTTCCTTTTTTAAATTTTGGTCAGTCTTGTAGCAGCCAAATCAAAATAAATCATTGCGTGACAGAAATTTCACATTATTTAGATCCAATGTTTATAAGAAACTTTGGTTGGAATCCACCTCATTTGGGGGTGACTTTCTTCTTTTGTCCTTCTAGAAGATGGGTGAGTGGGGAGAGAGTATCAATAAATTAAGAAGTAATTGATCTTACCATTCTACGCCTTACAGAAAATGGTATTATTCAGCACAACAGAGGTTGCCGTGTTTTAGCCCCATGTCAACCCTGATTGAGATGACCTATGGTCAAAGGTATTCCATTCATGACCATCCCATCAATTTTGTTTTTGTCCAGACACTGTCTCTTCGACCTCATTATACAATGTGTCCTTCCCATTTTTTTAAAGCTTGTTGGGTATATGTGATGGATTTGGCTGCTATTTCTAGCAGGTCAAGTAACCATCTTACAGCCTCCTCAATGAAATAATGAAGTGCTAAGACTATATTTATTTAAGGAGTTCCACTACTCCCTTAATTCTAAGTTCATATCCCAATCCTGATAGAAGCAACTTTGTCTTATATTCCTCACATGTTCACAAAATAACTACCAGTAATAAACCGGGAGGTAACATAACCCCTTTACACCATTCATCTTCTGTCAAAGAAAATGGTTGCCTTAGCATGGCACTGGGACAGCTGAGATCAAGGTTGTAAGTGGAATTTCCTAAAACATGCAAAAATTTCACAGGCAAATTATAAAACACACACACACACACACACACACCACTTAAACTACTTGTCACAAAACTACCTCCTTAAATATTACAACCCTTCAGTTGACGGATCATGTCAGGTACTTGGTGACCTCACTCATGCTGGTGCCAGATAAAAAGCATCCAATAGACTCTGGAGTGGTTGGCATTAGGAAGAGCAATCCAGCCTTAAAGCAGACAATAGAGTTTGGTGCAGTTTTCTGCTTTTCTGCCAGCTCCTGTCAAACCATCCAACCCATGCTAGTATGGAAGGAGAAATATTAAATGATGGTCTCACACACACACACATGTGTGTGTGTGTGTGTGTGTGTGTGTATTACTGTCTCCTTGCCTTAACATCATGTGATAGATGTAAATGAGTGTCACTTCCAATCTTCCAAGACAGAACTGGTGATGGGGAAAAATTGCTTTACTTGGAAATGAGTGAAGGTTAGTGACAGGAAGGGCATCCAGCTGTAGAAAATCCACCTCAAAAAACTGTCCACTTTTCCAAGTGAGCATGGAGAAGAGAACACTAAAATGATGATGACATTCCTTCTTACTATCAGCCCCTTCACACTTACTTCGTTCATTCCATTCTTCGTTCCCCTTCATACTCACCTTCCCTCCTCTTTCACTTCACTCTGTCCCTTTCATCTTTTCCCTGTTTATTTTTTTTTCTGTCCTTGTTTTTGTATACATTCACTGCTTTCTTCCAAGGAATCTAGTGCTCTTGGCTTAGTTTTTCCTTGGGCCTGGCCAGATTGGAGCAATCTCAAATATAACCAACCAAAATTGCAAAGATAATCTGAAACTCGACTGAGGAAAGAAGACCCCAAATGACCCATCCGTGTTTTCTTTGTATCCTCTGTCTGGATGTCTTGTCCATTTTTGTATCACCTAACTGTCTGGATGTTTTGCATTCTTGTCCCATTTTTGTATTTTAAATGTATATATATATATATATATATATTAATATATAGAACAGAGTTTGTGTGTGTGTGTGTGTGTGTGTGTGTGTGTATATGTTCCTTATGGATTTGAAAACTGAGTTGCCAATTTTGATGTATGACATATCAAAAGATTTAGTAATCTTTTGGCTACCATATAAAGTTTGTTTTTTGCACAACTCTTTTTGGCTACAAAAATAACCTCGGAAACGAGGTCAGGTTGTACAATTTTGAGGTCATTAACTAAGGGAGGCAAATCAACCAGAACAATTGTTATGTCTTAGATAGAGCATAATGAGAAAATGTTTAGAACACGTGGAGTTTTACCGGGGAAAGAAACTTCGAAGGTATATCATCAACTTTATTAGTTGGGAAAATGCTTTCTACTATAGCCCTAGGCCAACCACAGACTTCTGACTGAATTTGATAGATGGAAACTGCAGTGTTGTTTATCAGGAAATGACCAAAAACCATGTTTATAAAGAAGAGCTGTTTGATCCATACTACTTATGTGCCAATTCTGACCATAAGAAAGGAACAAATATTACAAAGTGGCTGTAGGTCATAACCCCTAGGCACCACCGGGGTGCATTGCTAGTATACACACACACACACACACACACACACACACACACACATAAGAACTGCAGTAGGTTAGTTCTGATAGACTAAGTTGATAACTGAATATGACATTCAACAAGGTTTTAGAAACAAAAATTTAAAAGATTTCAAAGTAATAAGCAACCCAAATTAAAAAGAAATATTTGCATGCCACCCTGAAAAGTATGTTTGTTACTTTGTTACCCAATGTAGCAACTCTGACTGAAGTAGCAAAATGGTTTTTGATGATGCAGAAGTAATTTTGAAGTGGACAGAGGTAAGCCGAGACCATTGGGCTCAGTACTTGACTGCTACTTAATTAACTCCAAGAGGATAAAAGGTAATTGACCTCTGCAGGATTTGAACTCAGATCATAAAAAGCCAGAAGACTCCAGTGATCCTATCAGTTGTAGAACTAACTTAACCTTTTATTCCTTATCTTGGAATTGATTCAGTCAACCATATCTCTCCATGGTCTCAGGTTTCAGCCATGGGACAGTGGAGGTGGAGGTGGTGTAGAAAAACAGTAACAATGCACTCAATACCATGGATAGACATGCCAAAAAAATCTTACCAGTCAATAGTTTGATGTCTTGTTTTAGTGCACGTAAAAAGCACCAGCTGATCGTGGCCGATGCCAGTATCCCCTGACTGGCTCTTGTGCAGGTGGCACGTAAGAAACACCTTTTGAGCGTGGTCGTTGCCAGTACCCACTGAATGGGCTCCTGTGCCGGTGGCAAGTAAAAAGAATCCACTACACTCTCAAAGTGGTTGGCATTAAAGAAGGGCATCCAGCTGTAGAAACATTGCCAGATCAGATTGGAGCCTGGTGCAATTGCTGGCTTTCCAGACCTCAGTCACACCGTCCAACCAATGCCAGCATGGAAAATGGACGTTAAATGATGATGATGATGATGATATATGTATGTATTTTTTATCTTTTATCACCTTGAAGGATTTTTAGTTGAATGGATTGACTCCAGGACTTATGTTTTTTCAGCCTGGTTCTTATTTTATCAGACTCTTTTGCCAAACTGCTAAGTTATGGGGATGTAAACACACCAACACTGGTTGTCAAGCAGTGGTGGGTTACACACACACACACACACACACAATGGGATTCTTTTTGATTCCCTCTATGAAATCCATTCTCAAAGTTTTTGTCTGAGGCTAAAGTAGAAGATGTGTCATGCAGTGGAACTGAACTAGGAACTCTGCAGCTGGGAAGCAAGCTTCTTACCACAGAGCCACACCTGTGCCAGTGTATGCTGAAAACTTAGATGGCTCAATGAATATGGATGGATAAATAAGAAGATGGCTGGTGAGTGTTTTGGTTCTGAGGTCAGTGACATGCAGAGAGAAAGAAAAAAAATTAATTCAGCTTGGAGTGTTTCGTTTTTAAATTTGTAATGGTTTCTATGGAAAGAAATGGTGATGGTGGTGGGAGATAAAAAGAAAAATAAACAAAGAAAAATAAATAAAACAAAATGGGAAGAAAGAAATAAGGAAAAGAAAAACAAAAAAGACAAGCAAAACATTTATAAATAAGGAAAAGGATGAGTAAATAAAATAAAAAGAAAAGAAACAAAAGAGATTAAATGAAAAGAGTTTGCAAAGAAGAAAGAGGAAATGTAGATTATTTGAAATATTTTTAATCTCCAGCATCCAGGGAATCCATTAAGAGAGGGAGGGGGGAAGAGAAGAAGAAGAAGAAAAAGAGAAGGGGAGGGAAACATTGGGAAACACACATTTAGGCTTTATCTCTAAAGTAAATGTAAGCTAAGAGAGAACCAAGACTACATTGTAGGTTCAATTCCCGGTTGAGTCATTGGATTTCACTCTTTATAAAACTGACTTCCAGCCTTCATCAAGAGAGGTAGACAGATCTAGGCAATGACATGGCAATAACACTCTCCTCAAAGACAAGGTATTTGGTGATATTTCAAACAACCAGCAAAGATTAGGTTAACTAATGTTGTGTTCTGTGTGTGTACAGCCATTGTCATAATGCACAAACATATCTGTGTGCTTAAAAAGTTTGTTTCCTAACCAAACAGTTCCTTAGAAAATTACTATTTTTAAATCTCACAACGAGAGATATTCAGCAACAGTACTTTGGAGTAAGACGAATGTTGCTGTAATTTAGCCCCAGGAGACATTGTCTCCAGCTGGAGAGTGTGGGGTGCTAGATTCCCTTGTTCGAAAATATAAGGACACAGATTGTGTCATACAGCCAGCTGGAGACGATGTCTCCTGGGGCTAAATTACAGCAACATTCGTCCTAAACCAGGACTGCCATGTTATGTTGGCAAACAATCTTTACTCCAAATGGTTCCTGTTCCAATCCCTCTACATGGGAGAGAGAAACTGAAAGAAGCCCATCATGTGTTTGTGTGTGTGTGTGTGTGTACAGTGGACTTCCACAGTTTCTGTCAACCAAATCCATTCCTGAGGCATCAGTTTGCCTGAGGCTATAGTAGAAGTCAGTTTCTCTAGGTGCTGCACACTGAGGATGAACCCAAAACCATGTGGTTGCAAAGTGAGCTTCTTAACTGCACAACCATGCTTGTGCCTAGAGAAAAGCCAACCCTCTAAAACTGGGGCCTTCACAACCACATAACAAGTTCAAATGGTGAAAAAAGACAACGCATAACAGGTTTTTTTTGTGGTTAGGAGTGCCACTCCACTGATCTCGCACAAACCATTAATAATCCTTTTTACTATAGGCACAAGAGCTGAAATTTGGGGGGAGGGGGATAGTCAATTACATCGACCCCAAAATGCAACTGGTACTTAATTTATCGACCCTGAAAGGATGAAAGGCAAAGTCGACCTCAGTGAAATTTGAACCCAGAACAAATCCGGAACAATTTGCCTTGAAGCATTCAGTCTGGAATGCTAACAATTCTGCCAGCTTGCTGTTACCTTAATAACAATGATAATTAGTAACCCAAAATTAGAAATGATAATACAATCAAAATATACACAAACACACACACACATACATACATACATACATAACACCGAATCAAGTATACACGGATACACATAACACAACCTCCTGCATTCTTTGGCTTTGGTACCTTAGAGGTAAGGTCACATGACTTGGAAACATCAATAAAATGGGCTGCGATAAATATTAATTCAATGTAGAGAAGGGGGAGAAGGAGGAGGAGGAGGAGGAGGAGGAAGACTACTACGACTACTACGACTACTACTACTACTACTGCTGTCAGAAACATTAAAGAAATCAGTTAGGAATTGGAGAAAAGTAAAAATAATTTCAAAACAAACAGAACAAAATTAGGTTTTTCAATAAAAGATGTTTGATAAAATAGGAAAAGGTTTTAGCTCACAGACACACAGACAGAGAGAGAGAGAGAGGAGTGATAGCAAAACCATTATGACTTCTTAAGAAATAAATGTAAGACAGCCTAATATCAAATGGAACACCACTTTGGCAAACAATAAAGGTCACAACTACATATAATGGATATTGTCCGATACCCGAGTTACTACTCTGTGTGTGTGTGTGTGCGTGTGCGTGTGTGTCTATACGTCCAGGTGGCTGGTGGGTGAAGGTTTATTTTAAATTTTTGCATCTTCGTTTTATTTATTTATTTTTTTTTTTAAATCTTCTAATTCATTCTCTAAATCCGCCCTCCTCCTCCTCCTCCTCCTCCTCCTAACTAAAATATCTCAGCTGACTTTTTCCTCAAGATCTATCATACAGTTACTTTAATGATTCTTCATCTGACAGATGCTTGAAGCCACAGAAGATATTTAAGAGAGAGAGAGAGAGAGAGAGAGAAGAGCTGAAGGAAGTGGTAGGATGGCAAAGTTTATTCTTTCAGCCACCCCCCACCTCACCCCCACCTAATACTTCTGCCACTCAAAAACAAAATTTAGACATAAATCTGCTCAGTTTGTGATATGCTTCTTACTGTTCCAGTATCAGTTACCTCATGTATGCACAAAACCAATTTCACGCCTCAATGTTTGGCCAACTACCTCCTTATATCCTTCAGATCCACTCAATCAGAGCTGACCTCCATGTCAACAAAACAAATTTCTTTGAAGGAATAGGTTCAGCTGATTAATTCAAACCCAGTAGATTTCTGGTATTTGTTTCATTGATTCTATCAAAATAAAAGTCAGGATCAACTTTGGAGGAATTTCAGAACCCTTAAAGGAATTTGGTCCATTAAGGTATAATGTTTATACTGTTAAATAACCAGCCTTACAACTAACAATTAAATAGGAGGCCACAGATTTTTAGAAAAGGAGGAAATTAAATATTTGATGTACTCAGTTTTTGTTCCAAGAACTTGACAGAATAACAACTTGGAATGAATTTGTGGATTTGTTAAAACATCAGACAAGGTGCCATGTTGTATTCATTCAAACTTCTTACATTCTGGGTCCTCCCAGGTCAACTGCACCGTTCATTCTTCCAGGGCCCAAAAATAAAGTACCAGTCTAGAATGGTGAAATGGTGGAATCATTTAACCCTTTAGCATTCATATTAATCTGCCAAATAAAATGGTTAGGCATTCACATTGTTTCGAATTCATAATGCATTATTTCATAGCTTTGGTATTTCAATCGTGTGATTGTTAATATTTTGAATTACATTGTATGGTAGGTGTGAGAGGTGAAATCTGGTTAGTTTGACCATAGAATATTTGGGCCAGATATGGGCAGTTTAAATGCTAAAGTGGTGGTGGTAGTAGAAGCAGCAGCAATGACAGCAGGGATGAAGATGTTGAAAATGAGTAGTGATGACGATGATGAATAATTTCTTCATCTTATTCAGCCAGAGTTCAGATAGCGCCCATATCTTTTGAGAGCCCACGGTAAGGTAGACTTGTGTGGCTTGTGTTCAATTTAAGAAAAAAATATCAAAGTGAAATGAAAAAAACTGATAAACATATTGATGATGATGATGATGATGATGACAGTGGTGGTGAAGTTAACTCCACCAGGAGATGCAACTATTTTAACAGATGCCAACATCTGAGAGTTGTTTCAATATGCATCAACAGCTGCAGCTATTTTGATGTTTACAGAAAAAAAAACTACCTGCAGCTAATTTACAAAGTGCAACAATAACTGCAGTTGGCTATCAACGAGATAAAACAAAAAAAGCTTCAATTCTAAGATTTGTTTCTACCAAACTATTGGAACCAATGTTTAAAAAGCAATATGGGAGAGAGGCCAGCAGAATGCAGAGAAAATAAACTTAATTTTTTCTTCTCTCAAAACAGAGCTTTTCTCCATCTGTTCCCATCTAATGAGTGAATAAATAATTAATTTTGTTCGTATAAAACTGGAGTGGTGCAGTTATATACCCTAGGGCAATGAAGTACAGCCTTTTATAGAAAGTGGTCAACAAAATTTATGAGGAAAACTTGAAGGAGTATCAAAACTAAATTGACTTAATTCCATTATGCAATAAAATTGGTCTTAAAACTCACCCGCGAGACAACCATAGGGAATCCACTGGAATCACAATTCTAGGGTACAAATTGAATCTCATAAGCCATAATGTTATAGAGGCAGTACCACACTTTACAGATATTCCTTTATCCATCAATCAAGTTGATTAACCCTTTTGTTACTGTATTTATTTTTTTGAGATGCTCTGTGTTTCTTTCAATTATTTTAGATATAACAAAAAATTTAGTAAAATAGCTTCATTATCATTAAGCTAGTGTTAGGAACATAAATTGTGATTAAAATTTGGTGGAAGATTTTTAATTCAGAACTTTTGAAAACAAAACTTCTGTATTCAGAGCCAGAGCCGGTTTCGGCCGGGCTGGTAATGAAAGGGTTAAATCCAACAGTTGTCATGGATATGATGTCAGTGTTTCACAGGTAAACATTCCCAAGTAAATTGTTACTTATTTGAAACAGAAACTGAGGAAAGTAAAACGGACTTGCTCAATAACTGTAGAAGACATGAACACAAACTTGTGTTTATGCAATGATTGGTTTCTCCTCTCTCTCTCTCTCTCTAAACCAGCTACACTGAAGGAGCTCAGAATGGTTATGTTCACAACTAAGGAAATATTTATCCACTTCACACCATGAAGCCCCAAAGTTAACCACCATCCTTGAAACTCACTTTTGGCATATGGAAGGGCACCCAGCTGTAGAAATCATGCCAAATCAGACTGGAACCTGGTGCAGCTCTCTGGCTCATCAGCTCCCAACAAACCATCTGATCCATGACAACATGGAGAGCAGATGTTAAATGATGATGAGGAGGAGGAGGAGGAGGTGGATTACATTATAAATAATGATAAAGCCTTTTGAGCCTAACAATAAAACTCCTCTCACTTCCTATCACACACACACACACACAATATATATATATATATATATATATATATATATATGTATGTATACAGACATACATACTCATATATAGATTCTTCCACAACTTCCCTCCACTTTAAGTGACCGGCACTTCTTTATGTGACTATCCTTAGCCCTCCACCAAACCAGCACAGTTTGCATCTAATTTCCCTTTATGCCTGACTCTTCTCTCAGCACACCAGTGCTCCGTTGCACATCCCGTAGAGCAAACCAGCTTAATTTCTCTCTAGTCTTCACGTGTCCTCTGCATTCAGGGCCCATGTCTCACTACCATGTAGCATTGCAGTTCATACACATGCATCATGCAATCTTCTTTTCACCTGGAGAGAGAGAGAGACCTTTGGTTACCAACAGAGGTAAAAGGTCTTAGATATATATGTATGCATAAATGATGGGCTTCTCTCAGTTCCTGTCTACCAAATCAACTCACAAAGCTTTGGTCAGCCCTAGACCATAGTAGAAGGCACGAGATGAAGGTGTTACACAGTGGGACTGAACCTGGGACCATGTGGTTGGGAAGCAAGCTTCTTTATTTCATAAATTTTGCCATAGAGGCATTACATAGAGGGGACAAACAAAGACAAACAGACATAAAGAAGCTGCGGGCTGGACACAGACATTAATGAAGCTTCTTACTACACAGTCATGTCTGCATCAAAGGCATTACGGAGGAACTGGTTTTTTTGAAAGAATAATTTAAGGAATTTGGTAGCATCTTCACAATATTATTCTGAGTCTTTTATTTCTATATATTAAGTCTGAGAACAAGTACAACACACTTTCTTTTACTTCATACCAATCAATGTCTGTTGCTTCACTCCAAGATATTGAGGGAGCACTTTGATTCACTGATAAATAATACATAAAAATACACAACTCATGTTACCTCCAGACTCCCTAATTCCTTTTCCAAATTATAAAGCTCAAAATTGCCTATTCCCACCACCATCTCTACAGCCAAGATTATCTAAGGTCCAATCAGATTTAATCAACAAAGGATGGAAAAGGAGGGGACAGACAGAGAGAGAGAGAGAGAAGGAGAAAGGAAGTAATACCTATATATAATATATATATATGATTGTTGAAAGAAAAAAAATGGTGTAGAAAAGATAGCTCTAATGAAGTAAGTTTAGCCCCTCACCCCAGTTCCCTATAAATTTCCTGACACACACACACACACACAGATGGAGGTTATTTTATTGTTAAACAGGTAAATTAACGATGATGAGGATGATTTCGTTTGGCCGTATAAATATAGATTTCAATAGTAACAGATATAATGTATGTGCAGGGACCACAAATTTAAGGAGAATTAAATGGATTCCAGGACAGGAATAAAAGAGTAAAAATGGTTAGAGGAAAGGCAAAGGAAGCAAAGAGCAAAATAAGGTGAAAAGAAGGAGAAACAAGGAAGGAGAAGAAAAAAAGGAGGAAAATAAAAGAAGACAACAGATGAATGATCAAAGATATGAAATGAAGACGAGAATGGTAAAGAAAAAAGGAAAATAGAGTGCAAGGAAAGAAAGAAAGAAAGAATTCAATCAAGTCTTAGTTAATGAGTGTAGTGAAAAACTTAGCTAACGAAGCTATTTAGATACTCACACATGAACACGTTTGTGTGTGAGTGTGTATAGACACATCTCGCTTAACATGAGTGTGTGTGTGTGTGTATATATATATATATATATATATATATATGTATATATATTTATATAAATAAGGATAAGATCGATATTTAAAATATTGATCTTATCAAGTGGTCAGCATGGGAATAAAAACCATCAAAGGTAATAATTATTTAAAATTATAATACAGGGTATCAAGGGATACCACCACGCTGAAAAAATAGCAGTCAAATCCTGACTCCAAAACCACAATAAATGTCCGCAAGGCATGATTAGCGAAGACGAAGACCAAATAAACCAGTAAAAATAATAAGATAATTTCAAATCCTGGATTTCTGGCTTTGCATAAATCCTGTCCGGGATCGCACGAGAAGTTGTTTAGGCGGGCTATTTAAGCTAGTCGTGTACATACGTGCATATATATGTGTGTATACGTCCGTATATGTAAGTATACTGTTTATATACATGTATTTGTATTTATGTACTTGAGTATATTTCACTGATGAAGGCAGAGCATTTATGCAAAGCCAGAAATCCAGGATTTGAAATTATCTTATTATTTTTACTGGTTTATTTGGTCTTCGTCTTCGCTAATCGTGCCTTGCGGACATTTATTGTGGTTTTGGAGTCAGGATTTGACTGCTATTTTTTCAGCATGATGGTATCCCTTGATACCCTGTATTATAATTTTTTATATGTATATATATATATATATATATATATATGTGCATACAAACATATTGACACACCTTCATACATGTTAAATATGTATACATTACAGTGTATGTGTGTGTGTGTGTGTGTGTCTGAATGTATATATATATGCACTTGTGAGGGGTGATAGATACAAATCTGTTTACTCCAAGCATGCACAGATGATATACTCACTCACTCACTCACTCTCTCTCTCTCTCTCTCTTTCTTTCTCTCCAATTTTGAGGAATGAATCTTTCATCTGTTTGAACGATGGAGCTACTTCCTCATTGTATTTATAATGGAAGTAGCAAAGGATTGCACAGACTCTTGTACTCTTAGCAACAATCACTGTGGGACAATGTGTGTGTCTGTATGTGTGTGTGTGTGTGTGTGTGTGTGTGTGTGTGTGTGTGTGTGTGTTGTGACAAGTACCTGGCATTTTCAATTATTGGTAGGCTTACAGTTCATCTTTCCACCCAGATTCATTAATGGGGCTTGGATCTACCCTAGGCTACGGCAGAAGACATTTGTCCAAGATTCCACACAGACATTCATTCTACAACCACACACACACACACACACACACACACACACACACAAATATGTGAAGGTGCACACAAGGCTTAGTGGTTAGGGTTATATTTGGCTCATGATCATACGGTCGTTATTTCTATATCCAAGGGTGCCATGTGTCCTTGAGCAAGACTCTTCATTGCTCCACTCCAGTCAGCTAGCAAAAATGAGTTGTACCTGTAATTACAAAGGGCCAGCCTTGTCCCACTCTGGGTTACACTGAATCTCCCTGAGAGGTATGTTAAGGTTACACATGTCTGTGGAGCACTCAGCCACTTACATGTTAATTTCAGAAGCAGGATTTTTTTTGATGTGATCAACTGAAAAACATGTCATAACAGCTGTTTCTGGGGGGCTCAGTGATCCATAATAATGTTTGTAGATTGATTCCATCATAGGATGAGACAAGCCTCCATCTTCAGGGAAAAGATTTTACATTTGAGATGTTGAAGGACGGAATTTCACAATTCTAAGACCAAGACCTCTGGCGATATGCTGTGACTGAGAAGACCCGGCAAATAAAGTGAGTTCACAGCTGTAACCTACACCAGTGTCGCATAACCAGCCCCAGCCCACTCAAAAGTACCTTGGATCGTAGGGTGACCTGCTGTGCTGGAGGAGGCCTATTGGGTCAAGTACATCAAAATCAAATGGAAATTGTAGTTGTGATCCCTGTGCCAGTGGCATGTAAACAGCACCACCCAAACGTGGTTGATGCCAGTGCCGCCTTGACTAGCTTCTGTACCGGTGGCACGTAAAATGCACCATCCGATCATGGTCGATGCCAGCCCCCTGTAGCCCCTGTGCCAGTGGCACGTAAAAAAAAAACCCACTACACTCTCAGAGTGGTTGGCGTTAGGAAGGACATCCAGCTGTAGAAACACAGCCAGATCAGACTGGAGCCTGGTGCAGCCTCTTGGCTTTCCAGACCCCAGTCGAACCATCCAACCCATGCCAGCATGGAAAACGGACGTTAAATGATGACGATGATGATGATATATACATAAGCATGATTATCACATGAAATATTACCAGAGATGTTTATTCTTCTCACACACATCATCCTATGAAATGACTTCCGGTTAAATTTTTTAGTATTTGAAGAATAGACTTAATTCCACATTACTCAGATTCTAGCAAGTGAGGGTCTCTATGTGATCACTTGAACAGCTAGAAACAGCAGTTAAATCTCCCTCAAGTTACACTTAAGAAAAAAAGACATTGCATAGGATAGTCCTGAATATATTAAATCTGAAAAATAGATGGGATCATATATCAGCATTGACTTGGAGGTCAAACAACAACTCCATCCCTTGGGATCCCTAAGTGACACACTATATTGTAATTATGTTACTCTGCCAATATTCTTGGGAACGATGCAAATGAAGACACTGAAGTTAACCACCCGTTTATGGATACTTCTGATCATGAAAGGTCGCATAGTAACAGACATATTGCTCTTGTGTGGGGGATGAATACTTTTTGTTTTCTAACAAAGGGAAATCCTTGAAACTAAAACATTTTGAGTCTCCAAGAAACGGCAGTCAATGGGCACTAAGTATCATAGCAACGTTTTAAGAGGTGGACAGTACACAAAGCTATCTTTGTCAAATGTCAAACTGCCCAGGATATATCACCATCATCATCATCATCATCATCATCATCATATGTATGCACAGTAAAGCAAAGAGACTGAAAATTAAGTACCAGGCTTTAAGAAAGCCTGGTACTTATTCTATTGATCTCTTTTGTCAAACTGCTAAGTTATGGAAACATAAACAAACTAACAGCAGTTGTCAAAAAAAAAAAAGGGTGGAAGACAAACATGAAAACATACAGCAGCAAAGTTTCTCTTAACCCATTAGCATTTAAACAGGTCATATCAGGCCTCTTACACTTAATCTACAATGTCATTTTAAAAAATAAACAGTTGCATCCTCAAAATCTCAAAGCTACAAGATTATACCCAATTAATTCAAAATAATCTGAATAAATACACATTAGATTTGGCAGAGCAACCTGAATGTTAAAGGGTGAAACCCTTTAAATGAATGATAGCAAGTTTTGAATCTTAAATCTCTGAAATACAAATTAACAGACAGAAGGTTGATGAAACTGCTTTCTTTTTTTGTTTTGTTTTGTTTTGTTGTTGTTTTAGGCAGTCCATCTTGACAGATGACAACATTGTCTTTGATCCTTATAGGCTGTCTTGATGGCATTGGCAGGCCCTCTCTTGGCTGAAAAGGCTGATTCTGGAGACACATGTCCGATTACACTGAGAGCAGCAAAGAGGGCTCCGATGAAGATGAGCTTGTCTAAGGTTTTGCTGACGTTCCTTGAGCTGTCTCCACTTTCCTTCGAAGTCTAGTCAGCACATCCTTAAAATGCTGCGTACCAGTTTTGACCATACCCCATCCAGGTGGTACGGTCTGTGGCCAGTGTTTCAAACACTGTTGATGAAACAATTCAATAGACAGCTACCACTAACTCACACAACTACTCAAGCACAGCTGAGCCATGGAGCTACACAACAATAACTAAGTCAAACAGGGGAACATCTACAGGCTGACACAATCTGCTAGAAATAGCAGCCAAATCTTCCTTGAATTACCAATTCTATTATCTTCAATGAAAAAGGAAGGACACATTTCTGAAAAAAAATGGCCGGAATACCTTTGATAATAGTTTTGCTCAATCAGAGACAAACTGAATTAACCACCTCTTCCTTGTAAAGAAACTGGGGGAGAAAATTATGGTCGATAATTGCATTTCAGGTTTGTCAACTTGAATAAGGAGTCTTGTAATGAAGTCTCACATGACTGAGTTTTTGGGGTGTTCAATAAGGGAACTCATGTAAAGGGAAAGAGTTTCTCAGGGCTCAACACTAATCCTTTTCATTTGCTTTTACTTGGTTGTATGTTGTTTTTTTTTACCTCTTAGTCAGGGACAATAAAGAGCTGCATCCATGACTATGATTCTTTCAGGGCCTCCAAGACTAATGGGAGGAATGAAGAAAGTTATCCTCAAACTAGAAACTGAAGCTGGATGCTTACAACAGAATAGTTTTCCACTAAGGCCGTCTAAGGACCAGGTGGTGGTTCTTAAGCAAACAACTAAATCTGTCGCCCAAGAATTCAAAGCCCAAAGAACAGGAACAAAGACCACAAGGCATCTTGTTTGGCACTCTAACAATTCTAACAATACCATTCCATGGATTGGTACTTTATTGACCCCAGAAGGGATGAAAAGAAAAGTTGTCCTTAACAGGAATTGAAATCAGAGCCCAGGGAGCCAGAACAAATGTTGCCAAGTGTTTGTCCTAGACTAAGAATTCTGTTTAATTCATTGCCAAAATGAATGCCAATAATTCAAAAAATCCAATTAAGATTTTATGTCTAAAGTAAAAACAAAATCCAAGAATGATAAATGACCACCAAATTGTGTTTCTATTTTTTCTTTATTTCTTTCTTCAATTTTTTTAATTATTTTTTTTTTTTTGTTATCCAAATCTTAACATCAAAATTCCAAATACTACTTGAGAGCTTAACATGTGGCGATAAGATTTTTCTAAGCAGAAAAGATAAATAAAACAGATGAACAAATGTTGGTGGCTATTTTATAATTACACCATTAAATGGGAAATTTACATTTCAAACTATTTCACCAAGGATTTTTTTTTTTTTCCCACTTTTTTTAATGCTTGTATGGGTTGGATAGAATTTGTTGAGGTAGATTTTCTACAGCTGGATGCCCTTCCTGTTGCCAACCCTCACCCGTTTCCAAATAAGGTAATATTTCCTGTGAACAGACAGGTTTTCATAGAAGATTGGAAATGAAGAGCACCACATGCACAAGGATGACATTCGTTTATAATTATCACAAGAAATCAAAGCAAGATACACACACACACACACACACATATATATATATATATATATATATAGATATATATATAATTGCAGCATGGAAGGTGTTTATAAGCCATTTAAAATAACACACAAAATCCGTTAGATTCACTTCAACATTTAAATTTAATTTGTCAAAATATTTTTGTCGCTTTGAGACCACGACCTGTTCACTGAGCACAGAATTTTGTCAGTGAACAGGTCGCGGTCTCAAAGTGACGAAAATATTTTGACAAATTAAATTTAAATGTTGAAGTGAATCTAGCGGATTTTGTGTGTTATTTTAAATGGCTTATAAACACCTTCCAGGCTGCAATTGTTTTCGTTCCAGCACACGATCTCAGATCAGGTCACTTGCTATGCAAGTGCATCTCCGTAATATATATATATATATATATACTCTTTTATTTTCTTACTTGTTTCAGTCTTTTGACTGTGACCATCCTGGAGCACGACCTTTAGTCGAACAAATCGACACCAAGACTTATTCTTTCAAAGCCCAGTACTTATTCTATCGGTCTCTTTTGCCGATCCGCTAAGTTACAGGAATGTAAACACACCAGCATTGGTTGTCAAGCAGTGGTGCAGGGACAAACACAGGCACACACACACACACACACATATATATGACGGGCTTCTTTCAGTTTCTGTTTACCAAATCCATTCACAAAGTTTTGGTCAGCCTGAGGCTATAGTAGAAGATACTTGCCCAAGGTACCACGCAGTGAAACTGAACCCGGAATTGTGTGATTACGAAGCAAGCTTCTTACCACACAGCCACACTATATATATACACACATATATATATATATATATATATATATATATAGAAACTCTGCCAAATCAGATTGGAGCCTGGTGTAGCCATCTGGTTTCACCAGTCCTCAGTCAAATCGTCCAACCCATGCTAGCATGGAAAGCGGACGTTAAATGACGACGACGATATATATACACACACACACACACATTCGTATATGTGTGTGTGTGTATGTAATTGCTAAATCTGTGCTGACTGAGGAGCTAAAAACAACCTCAATAAATTGCTGAGGTGAGGTGTGCCCCTGCTTGCTGTTTTCTTCTCTCTAACAATCAAAACATTACCTCATCAACTCAACCAAATGAAACACTAAAACGCTTGACAATCATCCCGAGTTCACCATACAAAACTGCTTACATCAACACACACACTCACACACACACACAAACACACCCTGTACTCTGTCTGTTGTTAGACAGTCTGGGAAATTGTCACAGTTGTGCCTTTTGGCTCTCAAAGGTCCACAGACATGAAGTAGCTGTGGTAATAAGAATGTGGGTCACAGGTCGTTCGACTGACACGCCTACATAATCACCATTGGGGAGTTTATAAGGGTATAGCCAAGAATAGGTGGTTCACAAGTTCCCTGTGTACCACAGGATCAACCCAACTAAGTGGTACCTTGAGTAAGTTCCTTCTATAACAATCTGCAGTTAACCAATACCTGATAGAGGGAAATTGTGCAGAAGCCTGACATCTGAAGTGTGTTTGTGCACATTGAGTTATTAATCATATTCTTGCAATATGGTTACTATTGTTTTAACAAAGTAGAACCAGGTGTGTGTGTATGTGTGTGTGTTTTCTTATGTATTTGGTGAGAAAACTGATAAAGCAACGTTTTTGAGTTCCTAGTGATATTTGTTCCATCAGAGTTGTCCAGACACTCCCTTGTCACTCACACTATCACAAACGCTGGTAACTGGCCGGTTGGAAACCTGTAACTAACAACTCTATTGTTATACTAAAATAAAACATCTTTTTAAACCCAGCACCATATTAATTTGGCAATTTGCACCACTCACTCGCTCGTCGATAAAATCCTGGCCAAAACTAACCAAATTAGCTAATATTTCATTTCCTTTATTTTCAGACATGAAAAATAAAAAATAAAAAGCAATATTGAAATTTCAAAATAAAAATAAATACATCAAAAACAAAGAACAGATTTATTAAAATGGAACTCGGATTTTTATGATTCACAAGAAATAGGTTTTAGATAAAAAAAAAACATCTTTTTAAATGTTTATCAACAGTTTTAACACATAAATGCGCTATTTATCAATTTTTATTGTCTACCTGTATCTATACTTACGTGTCTGTCTGTGTGTCTGTTTGCATTTTGATGCATGTACGTAGAACATTTGCATGCAAAAGTGTGTTTATGTGCATACTTTGTGTACGTCTTCCTTCATACAAGTGTGTGTGTATACATCACATAAATTAGATGTATTATTTCTATATTGTGCATATCTGCTTGTGTGTGTCTGTGCATTTATGTGCTTATGCAAATGTGTGTGTGAGTGTGTTTGCAAAGTGAGTTAAAGCTTTTACCAGTTAATAATCTAAAGCAGAGCTTATAAAACAGGAAATAGCATCTCTCTCCTCTATATGTGTGTGTGTGTGTGTGTGTGTGTGTGTGTGTGTGTGAGTGTGTGAGTGAGTGAGTGAGTGTCTTTATTTTTCTGCACCTTTCCTCCTGTTTATCTGTCTATCCCTCTCTTTGCCAATATATCTATCTGTCTTATCCCTCTCTTTGCCAATATATCTATCTGTCTTATCCCTCTCTTTGCCAATATATCTATCTGTCTTATCCCTCTCTTTGCCAATATATCTATCTGTCTTATCCCTCTCTTTGCCAATATATCTATCTGTCTTATCCCTCTCTTTGCCAATATATCTATCTGTCTTATCCCTCTCTTTGCCAATATATCTATCTGTCTTATCCCTCTCTTTGCCAATATATCTATCTGTCTTATCCCTCTCTTTGCCAATATATCTATCTGTCTTATCCCTCTCTTTGCCAATATATCTATCTGTCTTATCCCTCTCTTTGCCAATATATCTATCTGTCTTATCCCTCTCTTTGCCAATATATCTATCTGTCTTATCCCTCTCTTTGCCAATATATCTATCTGTCTTATCCCTCTCTTTGCCAATATATCTATCTGTCTTATCCCTCTCTTTGCCAATATATCTATCTGTCTTATCCCTCTCTTTGCCAATATATCTATCTGTCTTATCCCTCTCTTTGCCAATATATCTATCTGCCTTATCCCTCTCTTTGCCAATATATCTATCTGCCTTATCCCTCTCTTTGCCAATATATCTATCTGCCTTATCCCTCTCTTTGCCAATATATCTATCTGCCTTATCCCTCTCTTTGCCAATATATCTATCTGCCTTATCCCTCTCTTTGCCAATATATCTATCTGCCTTATCCCTCTCTTTGCCAATATATCTATCTGCCTTATCCCTCTCTTTGCCAATATATCTATCTGCCTTATCCCTCTCTTTGCCAATATATCTATCTGCCTTATCCCTCTCTTTGCCAATATATCTATCTGCCTTATCCCTCTCTTTGCCAATATATCTATCTGCCTTATCCCTCTCTTTGCCAATATATCTATCTGCCTTATCCCTCTCTTTGCCAATATATCTATCTGCCTTATCCCTCTCTTTGCCAATATATCTATCTGCCTTATCCCTCTCTTTGCCAATATATCTATCTGCCTTATCCCTCTCTTTGCCAATATATCTATCTGCCTTATCCCTCTCTTTGCCAATATATCTATCTGCCTTATCCCTCTCTTTGCCAATATATCTATCTGCCTTATCCCTCTCTTTGCCAATATATCTATCTGCCTTATCCCTCTCTTTGCCAATATATCTATCTGCCTTATCCCTCTCTTTGCCAATATATCTATCTGCCTTATCCCTCTCTTTGCCAATATATCTATCTGCCTTATCCCTCTCTTTGCCAATATATCTATCTGCCTTATCCCTCTCTTTGCCAATATATCTATCTGCCTTATCCCTCTCTTTGCCAATATATCTATCTGCCTTATCCCTCTCTTTGCCAATATATCTATCTGCCTTATCCCTCTCTTTGCCAATATATCTATCTGCCTTATCCCTCTCTTTGCCAATATATCTATCTGCCTTATCCCTCTCTTTGCCAATATATCTATCTGCCTTATCCCTCTCTTTGCCAATATATCTATCTGCCTTATCCCTCTCTTTGCCAATATATCTATCTGCCTTATCCCTCTCTTTGCCAATATATCTATCTGCCTTATCCCTCTCTTTGCCAATATATCTATCTGCCTTATCCCTCTCTTTGCCAATATATCTATCTGCCTTATCCCTCTCTTTGCCAATATATCTATCTGCCTTATCCCTCTCTTTGCCAATATATCTATCTGCCTTATCCCTCTCTTTGCCAATATATCTATCTGCCTTATCCCTCTCTTTGCCAATATATCTATCTGTCTTATCCCTCTCTTTGCCAATATATCTATCTGTCTTATCCCTCTCTTTGCCAATATATCTATCTGTCTTATCCCTCTCTTTGCCAATATATCTATCTGTCTTATCCCTCTCTTTGCCAATATATCTATCTGTCTTATCCCTCTCTTTGCCAATATATCTATCTGTCTTATCCCTCTCTTTGCCAATATATCTATCTGTCTTATCCCTCTCTTTGCCAATATATCTATCTGTCTTATCCCTCTCTTTGCCAATATATCTATCTGTCTTATCCCTCTCTTTGCCAATATATCTATCTGTCTTATCCCTCTCTTTGCCAATATATCTATCTGTCTTATCCCTCTCTTTGCCAATATATCTATCTGTCTTATCCCTCTCTTTGCCAATATATCTATCTGTCTTATCCCTCTCTTTGCCAATATATCTATCTGTCTTATCCCTCTCTTTGCCAATATATCTATCTGTCTTATCCCTCTCTTTGCCAATATATCTATCTGTCTTATCCCTCTCTTTGCCAATATATCTATCTGTCTTATCCCTCTCTTTGCCAATATATCTATCTGTCTTATCCCTCTCTTTGCCAATATATCTATCTGTCTTATCCCTCTCTTTGCCAATATATCTATCTGTC
Source organism: Octopus bimaculoides (assembly GCF_046866305.1). Taxonomy (NCBI): domain Eukaryota; kingdom Metazoa; phylum Mollusca; class Cephalopoda; order Octopoda; family Octopodidae; genus Octopus; species Octopus bimaculoides. The sequence goes on from NC_142943.1 coordinate 46,977,817, forward strand.
TTATCCCTCTCTTTGCCAATATATCTATCTGTCTTATCCCTCTCTTTGCCAATATATCCATCTGTCTTATCCCTCTCTTTGCCAATATATCCATTTGTCTTATCCCTCTCTTTGCCAATATATCCATCTGTCTTATCCCTCTCTTTGCCAATATATCCATCTGTCTTATCCCTCTCTTTGCCAATATATCCATCTGTCTTATCCCTCTCTTTGCCAATATATCCATCTGTCTTATCCCTCTCTTTGCCAATATATCCATCCGTCTATCCCTCTCTTTGCCAATATATCCATCCGTCTATCCCTCTCTTTGCCAATATATCCATCCGTCTATCCCTCTCTTTGCCAATATATCCATCCGTCTATCCCTCTCTCTGCCAATATATCCATCCGTCTATCCCTCTCTCTGCCAATATATCCATCCGTCTATCCCTCTCTCTGCCAATATATCCATCCGTCTATCCCTCTCTCTGCCAATATATCCATCCGTCTATCCCTCTCTCTGCCAATATATCCATCCGTCTATCCCTCTCTCTGCCAATATATCCATCCGTCTATCCCTCTCTCTGCCAATATATCCATCCGTCTATCCCTCTCTTTGCCAATATATCCATCCGTCTATCCCTCTCTTTGCCAATATATCCATCTGTCTATCCCTCTCTTTGCCAATATATCCATCTGTCTATCCCTCTCTTTGCCAATATATCCATCTGTCTATCCCTCTCTTTGCCAATATATCCATCTGTCTATCCCTCTCTTTGCCAATATATCCATCTGTCTATCCCTCTCTTTGCCAATATATCCATCTGTCTATCCCTCTCTTTGCCAATATATCCATCTGTCTATCCCTCTCTTTGCCAATATATCCATCTGTCTATCCCTCTCTTTGCCAATATATCCATCTGTCTATCCCTCTCTTTGCCAATATATCCATCTGTCTATCCCTCTCTTTGCCAATATATCCATCTGTCTATCCCTCTCTTTGCCAATATATCCATCTGTCTATCCCTCTCTTTGCCAATATATCCATCTGTCTATCCCTCTCTTTGCCAATATATCCATCTGTCTATCCCTCTCTTTGCCAATATATCCATCTGTCTATCCCTCTCTCTGCCAATATATCCATCTGTCTATCCCTCTCTTTGCCAATATATCCATCTGTCTATCCCTCTCTCTGCCAATATATCCATCTGTCTATCCCTCTCTCTGCCAATATATCTATCTGTCTATCCCTCTCTCTGCCAATATATCTATCTGTCTATCCCTCTCTTTGCCAATATATTTATCTGTCTATCCCTCTCTTTGCCAATATATCTATCTGTCTATCCCTCTCTCTGCCAATATATCTATCTGTCTATCCCTCTCAACTGATCTATCTCTCAATCTATATTTCTGCACAACTTCCATTTCACAATACAAACACAACAAAACAAAACATTAAAATGTATATCTGTAAAGCAAACCAAATTAATAAATAATATTCATTCTTACTTCATATTTTTAGTGTATTTACTTTTTGTTGTTCATTATGTTTATTACTGTTACATTCTGTTTTTTTTGTTGTTGTCATAAACCATTAACATAAATAACTTATAAGGTTTTTAACCTTTCTTCTCAGATTTTCAGTTGAGAACTGGAGAAGGTTTTTATTAAACACTCTGCAAACTACATAAGTACATATTGTATGTGTATACGTAGAAACGTACTCCTGTTACATCTACATATACATAACGATCGTCATCAACATTTTAACATCCATTATTCCATTTAAACATAAGGAAGAGAATCCGTCATAGTCTGGTTTATCTTGCACCACCAGAAACAGAAGAAAACAAGCAATTTTGCTGTTGTACACGTCTTACAGTGCGGACTAAGGGTATTTTGCTAAACAACACACACAAGATAGGCAAAGTGTAAAGGGACCCTGCTATTCTCTATTTGTTCATATGAAGAGTTAAACACAAAAACACACACAAAAACACTTATGTATATAAATATACATTCTGATCAGATTACATTTTGGTGGTTGAAATGCACTTCACCTCACTCATTCGCTTCAACCCATACATAGAAAGCATGCAAAAGCAGAAATTGGAGCTTGGTCCAGGCCTGTGGCTTGTCAGTTCATAATGAACCATCCAACTCACACCAACAAGAAACATTAAACGATGACGTACATAGCATCATCATCATCATCATCATCGTCGTTTAACGTCCGCTCTCCATGCTAGCATGGGTTGGACAATTTGACTGAGGACTGGTGAAACCGGATGGCAACACCAGGCTCCAATCTGATTTGGCAGAGTTTCTACAGCTGGATGCCCTTCCTAACGCCAACCACTCAAAGAGTGTAGTGGGTGCTTTTGCGTGTCACCCGCACGAAGGCCAGTCAGGCGGTACTGGCAACGGCCATGCTCAAAATGGTGTATTTTATGTGCCACCTGCACAAGAGCCAGTCCAATATATAAATACACACATACACACACACACACAATATATATAAAAAAATATTCTTGATATTTCACAATGTTTGAAGAAAGATTTTAAATAAAAATTATAAATTCTATTGTAAAAGAAAACTTTAAAAAAAAAAAGAAACCAATTGACACAGACATTCCATGAGTTCTGTGTCAACGTGTTTCTTTAAAAAGTTCTTTTTTATAATAAAATTAATAGTTTTTAATTCAAGAAAATCTTTCTTCATATATACCTCATCATTATCATCATTTATATGTATGTATGTACGTGCACATAATGCACACATATACACACAGACACAAAAGTACATATATGTCCATGCGGATATATGTGTGTGTGTGTGTCTGTATATATATATATATTTCTAACAAAACTGTCCGATGAACGGGAACGTGAAACTCAGAGTAACGGTTTTTTTGTTATATTTCTGCTGCTTTTAAATAAAGTATATATATATATGTATATATATATATATATATATATATATACACACACACACACACACATACATACATATAAAGATCTGATTGCCTCATAGTGGCAGGTCATAGCAGTTGCATTCTTTATTTTCCAGTCAATGTCAGATCAGTCATCCACCCGTATACCTAAGAGGACCAGCTTTGATGAGGAGATGAAACATCCATAAATCAATGGCTTGTAGAGTCATGTGACAGCCGTGTCATAGCTAAATGACCAATGAGGAACAAGAGGAAGATAACCAGCAACTATTTCAACAGAAGGTTTTATAGCAAAAGTTTTAGTTTTATCGACTTTCTTTCAATCATGGATTTTTAGATTCCTTTAAATCAATTGGGTTTGATTTCAGAGGTTATCTTTTACCAAAAGAGGTTAATTAACTGAAGTATTTGTGCACAGGAGTGGCTGTGTGGTAAGTAGCTTGCTTAGCAACCACATGGTTCCAGGCTCAATCCCACTGTGTGGCACCTTGGGCAAGTGTCTTCTATTATAACCTCAGGTGGACCAAAGCCTTGTGAGTGGATTTGGTAGACAGAAACTGGAAGAAGCCCGTCGTATGTGTGTGTGTGTGTGTGTATATATATATATATATATATATATGTATATGTATGTGTGTGTGTCTGTGTTTGACAACCAATGTTGGTGTGTTTGCGTCTGTGAGGCCCAACGTTCGAAGGTTATGCTTCGCCACCTCATCCCATGTCTTCTTGGGTCTCCCTCTACCCCGGACTCCTTCCACTGTTTGGGAGTGGCACTTCTTCACAGAGGTCTCCTTGTCCATCCACAGTACATGACCATACCAACGCCACATCCGATGCTTCTTATATCTACCATTTCTCTCGGGGCACTTACACTCTGTTGTGTGTGCACACTATATATATATATATATGTATATATAATTATTAATGGTTGTTTTTATGTTCAGTTATGATAAAAACAATTTTACATTAATGCTTTTGAAGATTACAAATTCATTATTCTTAACCTTTCAGCTTTAATATAGCCATATCCAGCCAAAATACTTTGCATGTTTTATGTTCAAACTGGTCAGCTTTCTTCTCTCACACCAACCCTACAATACCATTCTAAAACTTAACAGTTACAACATCAAAATCTCAAAGCTATGAGATAATCCATGATTAATTCAAAACAATGGGAATAAATAAGGATTACATTCGACAGAATAAGGTGAATGCCAAACGGTTAAACAAGAATATTGTTTGAAAGTAACTTTGAAGTTTTGGCCAGTTAAGCCATTGTTGGCTTGCGAAGTCACTGTCTATAATTCTCTTGTTTAAGAATAATGTGTGTTTTTGTGATGCATGTGTGTGTGTACGCTTGTGTGAGCGTGTTTGTGCACGTGTGTGTTTGTGTTTGTTGTGTGTGTGTGTGTGTGTGTGTGTGTGTGTGTGTGTGTGTGTGTACACACAGGTGCAGGCAATTGGTGTTGGTTTGTTTATGGCACTGTAACTTTCTAACTTAGCAGTTTGGCAAAAGAAACCAAGAGAGTAAGTACCAGACTTTAAAAAATAAAAAAAAGCACAAATATTGGGGTCGATTTGTATGACAAGAATCCTTGAAAGCAGTGCTCCAGCCTGGCCACAGACAAATGACTAAGATAAGCAAAAGAGAAAACACAAATATACAAATGATATGAGAGGGAGAGGGGAGGGGAGGGGAGAGGGGAGGGGAGAGGGGGAGGGGAGAGGGGGAGGGGGAGGGGGAGGGGAGAAAGAGGGGAGAGAGAGGGAGAGAGTGATTAGTCAAATGAACAAAAGAAAACAAAAAACAGTGAATAGACAGAGGTTACCATGGGAACTATTTAGCTTAGTAAACTGACTGACTCTCTCTCTCTCTCTCATACACACACACCTACACCCACACACAGCCTCATCATTAGTCCTGGTAATGTAATTGATGATGAAATCTAAAAAGTCCGGAACACTCCCATTATATTTCCTCAGGTGATAATTATTATGTCATTCAGAAAACTCTCTCACACACACACACATACACATACACACAACTACATAAACAGATTTTTATATATATATTTCGTATGTGTATTTCGTGTGCAAGATTCTTGATGTGGATACGTGTGTTGAAAGAAATACAATTAAACCTTGGGAGAGGCATTATGCCGGTAATAAAGTTACTGAAGAGATTGCAACAGTGCAATGAAATAATTTAACAAAAAACTATATAAATTAATAAAGGACTGAACCAGTGCATGTGTTTATTACCGGCATAATGCCTCTGCCAAGGTTTAATTGTGTATATATATATATATATATATATATATATATATATATATATGACACACACACAGGCGCGTGCACATTCATACATTTACATGTATTCATGTGTTATTGCCTTCACACATAAGTCTCCCAGTAGATACATTAGATATACATAAACACAATCATTCATAAACAGCAACATACATTTATTTAAACAGACACACACATTCAGACATGCAGGGATATGCAATTACACACACACACACACACACACACACACAGACGTCAAACAGCCATGTGGACATACACATTAACACTCATACACAATTCCATACACCTATGTGTACATACAATCTTACACACACACACACACACACACAGAGCAAAGGGTAAGAGGTCTCCATGGCTAACTTATTCCTTAAAATGCACCCCACTCCAACCCAACAAATGGGGTGGGGGACACATGGAAGGGGACAAATGTGACGGGGGTGTTTGTTTACTGCTATTTAAACAAGGAATGCATGATGGGGCAGGTCAGGTTCAATCCCACTGTACAAGACCTCAATTGGCTGTTTCTTTAGCCTTGGGTTGACCGACTTGCTGGACAGAGACTCTGAATGAAGACTCCTACTGTGTATGTGTGTGTGTAGAGGCACATGGCCTTGTGGTTAGAGCAGTGGACTCACGGCCGAGGGATTGCCGGTTCGAATCTCAGACCAAGTGATGTGTGTGTTTATGAGCAAAACACCTAAGCTCCGTGTGTGTGTGTGTGTGTGTTTGTCCCCCAGCAACACCACTTGACAACTGGTGTTGGTTTGTTTAACTCCCCATAACTTATCTAGCTCTGCAAAAGAGAATAAGTATCAGGCTTTAAAAAAAGCAGTCCTGGAATCAATTCACTTAACTCAAAACCCTTCAAGACAGTGCCCCAGCATGGCCACAGCCTAATGACTGAAAGAAGTAAAAAATTTTAAATTACAGGGAATTATAAAAGTCATTAAATAATGAACCCCTAATTGAATCTTTCCTTCATTCATCATCAACTTTACTGTCCTCCCATTTTCTGTTCCATCCTTATTCATCCTATCATCACTCCATTTCCGGTTTTTTGTCTTTTTATTCTGGCATTGGGCTGGACACACATCATGGAAGCAACATTCTATGGGTGGGTGCCTTCCGTTTTACCAATCCTTTCTTATATCTTTTACTGTTTCAGCTACTGGACTGTGGCCATGCTGGGGCACCACCTTGAAGGGTTGGAGTTTTTTAGTTAAACAAATCGACCCCTATATTTGTGCTTTTTTTACATATATATTTTTAAAGTTTGGTACATATACCATCAGCCCCTTTTACCAAAGCACTAAGTCGATGGGGACATAAACGAACCAACACTGGCTGTCAAGCGGTGAGTGTCACAAATAATAGCCTTCCACACAGTTTTCATCAACCAAATTCATATGCAAGGCATTAGTTGGTCCAGGGCTATAGAAGACACTTGCCCAAAGTGCCACACAGTGAGACTGAACCTGAAACTACATGGTCGGGAAGCAAGCTTCTTGCCCACACAGCCAGACCTGCTGGTCTTCTTACGAAACTGATGTAATTGCCAAGCCACAGCAGCAGAGGCAGAGATGGTCACTAAGTGTTTCTACAGCTAAATGTCCTTCCTAATGCCAACCACTTTAAGGGGTGTACTGGGTGCTTTCTGTGGGCCTAATGGTGAAGGGCCTAAGGAGAATAGGAGAGAGAGAGAGAGAGAGAGAGGGAGATCATTTTTAGGTGAGATGATGAGAGAGGGTGAATTGGGATATAAGGGTGGTAGTGGGCAGAGTAAAAGAGTACACATTATGGGGGAGGGGGGAGAACTTAGTGAGAAAGGGAAGGACCGAGTGGGAAGGGTGATGAAGTGGGTTGTTGGGTAGGGGTGGTGGTTGTCCCACATTATAAGGGTGAGCATGGGCGGAAGATGAAAGAGAGAACATAAGGCTGATGATGATGATGATGATGATGATGAAGAGATAGTCACAGAAGGAATGAGAAGTGTGTGGGTGGGTGGGTGGTTGTCAGTGGGAGGGGAGGGTTAGCCAGGGAGGAAGAAATAAGGGGAATGAGGGGAGGAAGGATTGGATGGCAGGGGATGAGCATGAGAAGGGGGTGAAGTGAGGGGGGGATGAATAAAATGAGTGGAAGGAAGAGGAAGGGCATAGGTAGTATGAAGAGGATGGACCGATACAGTGTTTCATGCTTAGACATAGTGAAAGATTGGGTAAGGAAGTGATGGGAGGGGGTGTTATGCAAGGGTGGGGGGTGGAATTCGTAAGTGGGGGTGAGGAGGTAAGAGATGGAGAGGTATGATAAAGTGAAGAATGAAAGAGTGGGTGGAAGGAAGATCAACAGGTAGATAAAGTGGGGGGTAGGCAAATATAGGTTTGCCGAGAGAGAGGGGGGGAGGGAGAGAGAGAGAGAGACACACACACACACACACACACACACACACACACAGATACAGATAATATACAGACACACATACTCACAGAGCTTTGCTTACCCATCGTGGCTGATGCCAGCGCCACCTTGGTGGCACGTAAAAAGCACCAACCGATCGTGGTCGTTGCCAGCTCCCTCTACACTCTTGGAGTGGTTGGCTTTAGGAAGGGCATCCAGCAATAGGAACTCTGCCAAATCAGATTGGAGCCTGGTGCAGCCTCCTGGCTTCCCAGACCTCAGTCAAACCATCCAACCCATGCCAGCATGGAAAACGGACGTTAAACGATGATAATGATCATCATCATGATCATCGTACCAATGTCGACCAAGTTCCATGCAATTAGCCACAGTCAAAGAAATGCTCTGATGAAATGGATGTAAACCGTAATTCTTCAGCCTTGTCAGGTGCCACCCTATAAGTCTTAGACAGTTGTAACTCTCAGGTTACAGTTACAGATCAATAAGATTCGGTGCTAAGGGGCTGACACAAAGTCCTAAATGTCCACAACCACAATGAACCCTACAAAAAACACTCTCCATCTCTATTCCGTACTTTGGAAATTGGTTCCAAAGTAAAACCCTGATCAGCCATTCTTTAAAGAGAATCACTTTGATATTCTTTCAACTCTTCTTCTTCTCAGATGCATGCTGTGCTCAGAAAGTTATCATTTCAATCCCAAAACAAAAGACATTTCATTTTTTACAGTTCTATATTTTAGAGATGAGGAATTATTTACATTATTTACATTTGACGGATATTTGTCCTCATCTTGTTTGTTGTTAACACAAAGTCTCGGCTGATATACCCTCCAGCCTTCATCATTAGGTGTTTTGGGGAAATTTCGAACCTGGGTTCTCATTCCTTAGGTATTTTTCGATATTATTATTTTTATTATTATTAACCCCAAGATTCTAAGTTTGATTTCATGCGGTGACCTGAATAATAATAATGATGATAATGATAACAACAACAACAACAATAATAATAATAATAACATGGAAAAATACCGGAGAGATGAGAACCCAGTTTCGAAATTTCCCCAAGACACCTGATGAAAGTTGGAGGGTATATCAGCCGAAACGTTGTGTTAACAACAAACAAGATGAGGACAAATATCCGTCAAATGTAAATAATGTATTTCATTTTTTTGTTTATATATATTCATTTTTTTTTGCTCCTTCAAATTGGAGAAAAAAAAAAGAAAAGAAAAAGAAAACGGAATTTGAATCAACAAAAAACATCAACAGAAACAACAGCAAAGGAAAAAAAAAGTGTCACCAACATCTGGGTAATAATTATTAGGTTATGAATGATAGTGGAAAGAACACTGAGGGAAGAGGGGTAGAATACATTCCTGTATGATTAGCAACGTCAAAATAAATAAATGACAAATAAAATATAACAAAAAAAGGAGAGAGAGAGAGAGAGAGAGAGAGAGAGAGGTAAAAGAGGAGAGACTGAGAAAGAAAAGAAGAAAAAAAGAAAAAGAATGAGTGTGCAGTGTAGTCCAGATTTTTCAACTTCTAAGCAAACTAAATATATGGGGGAGTGTATGTGTACGTATATACATGTGTGTGTGTGTGTGTGTATATACATGTGTGTGGGAGCATGTAGATAGCTATATACATATGAGATATAGACAGATATTAATAATCTGTTACTACACAGATTTGGTGTGGTACCCAGTTCAGTTATGCTTCTTAACAAACCCCAACTCATAGTCTACGATGAGGAGTATTTTGCACATTCTACAGACCAGTTCTTTTCTACTCATTATATCTGTTCTTACTCTGTCTTGAAGACTTTCCAGAGAATTCTTCCTGAACCTGGCAGACATGTTTTCTGAACTGCATCCACTCCAAGATTAAGATCAAGTTTCCCCAAGGTCTGCTATCAAATTCTTGTCACTGTTCCCAAGACCCAAATGATAATTAGCAGGACCAGGGGCTTAGTTAATTTCTTGGTTCCTGCCTTTGAGAAATAATATTAATGCACTACTGTTTCGTTTTTCTCTTTTCTACCTCTGGAGATATGCTGTGACTGAGAAGACCCAGCAAATAAAGTGAGTTCACAGCTATAACCCACACCAGTGTCACATAACCAGCCCCAGCCCATTCAAAAGTACCCTTGGATCGTAGGGCAACATGCCGTGCTTGAGGAGGCTTATTCAGTCAAGTACATCAAAATCAAATCAAATCACAATCAAATGGAAATTGTAGTTGCGATCCCCATGCCGGTGGCACGTAAAAAGCAACACCCGAACATGGCCGGCCCCTGTGCAGGTGGCACGTAAAAAAGCACTCACTACACTCTCGGAGTGGTTGGCGTTAGGAAGGGCATCCAGCTGTAGAAACACTGCCAGATCAGCCTGGAGCCTGGTGCAGCCTCCTGGCTTCCCAGTCGAACCGTCCAACCCATGCCAACATGGAAAATAGATGTTAAACGATGATGATGATGATGATAACAAACAGGCAAGCCACATTGACTACAACACAAACTTTCTTTTTCAATATCAACAATTACAATATTTGACCTTTTTTTTGTTGTTGTTCTTTCAGTTCGGAGAGGGGGTAGCCCTCAACAAACTCATTGCATTTGAGGACTTTCACTTCTTTCAGTTCAGAGAGGGGGGAACCCCTCAACAACCTAATTACTTTTGAGGACTTTCACTTCTCCTCCCACAAAATGACAAAAAATCCAGTGAGTTCCTGCAACAATTTCATCGACTTCTCCCAACGACTTCATTCACACTGAACCACTACTTTGCCATCCTCAGCCTCTAATCATCAAACTCGTCACACAACATTGACAAACCTCTTACTTCCACTTTCTCTCTTGATGTCTACCTTCTTTCCCAATTCTTTTAGTCTTTCCATAAAATACACCATTTTGAGCGTGGCCGTTGCCAATACCGCCTGACTGGACTTCGTAGGATTTTCGAGCGAGATCGTTGCCAGTGCCCCTGGACTGGCTCTTGTGCGGGTGGCACATAAAACACACCATTTTGAGCGTGGCCATTGCCAGTACCGCCTGACTGGCCTTCGTGCGGGTGACACGTAAAAGCACCCACTACACTCTCTGAGTGGTTGGTCTTAGGAAGGGTATCCAGCTGTAGAAACTCTGCCAAATCAGAATGGAGCCTGGTGTTGCCATCCGGTTTCACCAGTCCTCAGTCAAATCGTCCAACCCATGCTAGCATGGAAAGCAGATGTTAAACAATGATGATGATGATGATGATGATGAATCCTTTCTCTTAGCTTTTATGGCTCTATTGTACCACTCCATCACCGTTTCACTTTCATTTGGCAAGAAACTTGTTCCAACCACAGAACAGATCTGTGACAGCAGGTTGTCTAACAGAAGCTCTCACTTGTTCCCTATATAACAGATCTCTGTCTCCTCTTATCCCTTGGTATAGAAGAAGTCACCTAGAACTTCTTCGAATCTAAGTGTAGCAGCTTCCATACACATTGTCACAATCCTCTAATCACTATTTTTTGTTAGTTACTACATTCTTCACAAGAGAAATACTTAGTATTCACAACCATATATGTATCATATTTCCTGGAGAATATGAAGTTTATCTGGCCTTGTGTTCTTCCATTTTGTAGGTGATTAGATGGCAGGCCAGTTTCCTGAAGTTAGTGTTGCAAATGGTTAAATCCTTTGCATCACAGAACTTCAAAAGCCTTCACCTTTCCTCATCCCATATGCATAGCTTCTATCTACAAAAGAAGTAACCAGCATCTTGTTGCCTCGTATGTCCTTCAAAAATCACCAGCCATAATAACAACGCCATTGCCACTTGTTATTGAGGTGGTCTCCAAGAGGGCCTCACAGACTCAGTTCTTTAGCTCAACGGTTACTCCTAATTCTGGTGCATATGTAGAGATAACTGTTGCTCTCAGGTTACTAACCACAACTAGACTAAACTTAATTTATTCTATCACATACTCTACCTTTCTTAATTACTTTATCCATTTCACTGCCACCAACTTCTGGAATATGACTGACCATTAAGAACCGGTTTGAACTTCCCCTCCATCTTGTATACAGCACATATCGACTTACTTCTATTCCAGCATCTCTACAATCTTTCCACACCTTTCACTGTGCCTAGGCTTGTACTACTCAAGAAGGGGGGAAGAGGGTTCCAGTGGTGATGAGTAGGTGGTTGTTATGCAAACACACAGCCCCACGTTTGATTCAACTATGTGACATCTTGGGCAAGTTTCACTGATCATAGTCCCAGATTGAACCAAGCTTTATGAGTGAAACTGGGCAAAAGCTCCTACCAGTAATTCAAAACACCAGCTCCATCACACAGTGTTCCACTTATTCTGCTTAAGGGTACAAATATCTGTGGAATACTCAATCACTAGAATTCAATCAGTGGACAATCCTGAGGACTGAACAGATGAAATATTCGTAACCAAAACTGCTAGGTGCAGTTTATTGCACATTACCAGCCCTGGAGGGTCCATTCTACCACACACTGTCAACATTTGTTCACCAGGCACTGGACAAAATGTACTGGGTGCATTGTATCATGGCTCTAGTGAGGCCTTCGGCAAAGCTAAGGTGTCCTCTCTATTCTGTGTTGTCTCTGTTCATTGAACACAAAGTGACTGAGAGGGTAAATATGAGAATGATGAAGAAGGGCAAAGCAGAGCAAGAAGGAGAGAGAGAGAGAGAGATTATAATTGGGGAGACAGAGAAATAGGAACAAGACAGTGATAGAGGAGGAAGTATTGGAAGAGAGAGAGAGAGAGAGAGAGAGACAACAAGCAGTTGTATGTTGGTTGTTGGGAGGGAGATTCAGTAGAGAAACAGCATGGATGTAATATCATGGGGGGGCAGGACAGTGAAAGGAAGAAGAAAGACTAACGAAGACTGGTAAAAGAAGAGAGAGGGAGTGAGAGAGAGAGAGAGAGAGAGATGAGAGAGAATAATGGTTAGAAATAAAGAAGGAATTGAATACAAAAAGGATAGAATGTGATCCCTCTTATACAGGCAACATGAAGCGGGTAAAAGTACAGCAAGACAATGACAGCCCCAAAACTCAACCTCCCTCATTATTACTATCAGTTTTACCTTGCTTTTATATAAGGAGGAAGATCTTTTCAAGCACTGCATGTTATCACTCATGGATCACCTCCTTCAGAAGATTCAACTTCTCCAGATCAGTCTCCATTACTTCATCCAGTATCTTCTTCCTTTCTCTCCAAGTTCCATTCACAAAGGCAAACTCAACACGACTGACATCCTCCACAAACAAGTTGTTTGTTAAACTTTTCACTCAGCTTATTTGTACCCCAGCAAGTACTATACACTCAGCAGAGTATGCTCAACTAATATCTTTCTAGCCTTTGCATATCCTCCAGTCAAGGCCCAAGTCTTCATACTATTCAGTAGCACACGTCGTACACAAATGTCACAGAATCTGCTCTTCGCTATGAAACAAAAACTTTTCCACCTCATTTTGCTCTGGTTATTTTGTTTTTGGAACACATAACTTCATTAATAATTAGGTCACCTGGGAAACAAAAGCTGTCAACTGAAGCATTTGGGCATTTGAAAGACAATTTGTTGTGTACTCTACTATTTGTGTACTCTACTTTCTCTGACAACCGGCCTCTCATCGCAATACAGCTCTTTTGCATCCATAGTCTACACTGAGTGCATCACATAAAACTTCTACCCATTGATTTCCTGTATTTCAAAAGGGAACACTTATGTTTGATGGCAGAGTAGGGTCTTGCCTTCTTTCCTACAAACTAAAACAAAACTTTAGTCTCAGGTTTACTTTGAATTCTCCCAATTCAATGTTTTGCTTTCACATCAGGAATTTCTTCTCTTAAGCTTCTAAGGTATAAGAACTAGGTCACCACCAATATAGAGGAATTTCCATAGACAGCTAATCTTCTATTTATGGCTTGCAGAACTATAATAAACATAAACAAGAAGGGGTTGAGAACTGAGCCCTGATGGACTGCTACCTGCAAGCTAAATTCTTCAATGAACTCATGCCAATTCATAGCGTCCACCTAATTCTAGTTTCGTGAGCGATCGCTAAACTACAGCAGAGCCTGGAATGCTGTCAAAGGCCTTCTCCAGGTCAACAAATGCGAGTTAAGAGTAACTTCTCTTCAGTATTTCGCCCACTGGTGTTTCACTAACGAAAGAAAAGAAAAATTAAACACTAATAATCTATCCATCCAATTCCTTTCAATAATTCTTAATATTTTCGTTTCAAGTTTTGCTCCATTTTCTTAACATCTTTCTTTTTGTCTGACTGACTTACTCAGTACTTGGCTGTTGGCTCTCTTTTTCTCTCTTTCTGTCAATCTCCCACCTATTTATCTAATTCTCATCTCTTTATAATTTTCTCTCTCTTCCATCCCTCGATGCTTTCTCCTTCCAAATTCCTACAGCGTGACAGAAAGATGGAAACCAGCAAACAAAAACAAAAGACACACGAGTAGGTGTTTTACAGAAAGATAAAGTATAGTGGATGGCCAAGAATCGTTAGAAGGTTGTCCTTTAAATACTGAGCTCAAATCCTTTTCACAAATAAAGTACCAGTCAAGTACTGAAGTCGATGGTACAACAAAAACCAAATCCCCTGAAAACCATGCGGTTCCGACGACAGGTGACACGAGACGAGCTGGAAAGTACACTGCTGTGACATCAATTATTACCCGAACTGTATAACATCCTTCGTTACTACTGTCAGCGCAACACATGTACTATAATTCACACACTCCCTCTCTAAAAACGAACTCCATTGAAGGGACGAAATAAGACATTACACACACACTATAGAGAGAGAGAGAGAGAGAGAGAGAGAGAGGGAGAGAGTTGTTCCACGACGTGAATTAAACTAGCTTTCTCTCTATTGGACCATCCCAGAAATTAACAAGATTAACAATTAGAACAGCAGTGTGATGATATATGCCAACATCGAGGCTATTAATAGTTATATTCATTGTTATCATCATCATTATCATCTTAATCGTTAATTATCATTATATAAGGATGTTAATATTGATTTTTCGGGGGCTCTTTTTGCCTGTTGAGCAACAGTATTTATTCAACCTCACGTTTGTGTGTCTGTATGTAATACGTGCCACTCAATGAGAGTATTTCATAAACATGTACGTATATGTGTGTTTGTGTATATATTTTTGCATTCACGCAAACGAGCCATAAGCGGATCTCATATTATTTCTCACGATACACGCGCACACACACATAATATAGATGTGTGTGTGTGCACATATATATATATATATATATATATGAGTAACCGAAAGAAGTTTGGGCTACGAAAATTACGATTCAGATATCAACATACAAATATGTAAAGAGAGAGGGAGGGAGGGAGGGAGAGAGAGTGTGTGTGTGTGATTCCGAAGGGAGTGTAGAAGTATGAGCTTTCATCGCCGAAATATTTCCCCATCAAATCATGACTATATATATATATATATATATATAAATATATATATATATATATATATATATATATTTAGGGCTGCTAGTAACGAAGGAATGATATATATATATATATTATATGATGAGGATGTGCTGGTTCGTGGGAACAAAGGTAGTCACAAATTAAATAAAGAAGTCAAATTTTCCAGAATCACAGCTTCAGATGTGTGTGTTTATGTAATATTACAACATATGTGGCATTTGTGCCTGTGTATTTACCAACAATATGTATTATATCGATGTGCGAATGTGTGGAGTATATAGACAATCAGTGCTGAGCACCCGAGGTTTTATTTATTATAGGCATTAATTTAGAGCCTGACTTTGTCAGAGAAAGACATGTGTACATGAATCAGTAAATATATATTATATATATATACACACACACATACATACATACGTAAGAGAGAGAGGATGGATGGATGAATAACTAAATAAACAAAGGAAGTAAAAAGTAAAGAAACAGATTTAAAGGGCTTGTAGGTCTACATATGTCAGACAGACACACTAAATATAATTTAGACACATACGTTCATGCATTAGACATGTAATTTAAACGCACGCACATATGCATGAGAGACGTTTAGACATTCATACTTAAACTGAATAAATTTCGACAAAGGCACACACATACAGACATAACATTTAGAAACACACATTAGGCATCATTAAATATATACACACCCAGATATACCATTTAGACAAAGATAGACAGATATGCATTAAATACATCAATTAGACATAAACACGTACGTGAACATTGCTTTTAGACATACACACACGTGTATTAATATATATATATATATATATATGTGTGTGTGTGTATAAGGATACACAAAACATACACAGGTACTGGAAATTATTTCAACGTACAGGGATCATTTAGATATTTAGATATTAATAAGAGACAGGTTGACACACAACAACACGAAGAGCAATAAGAAAAAAAAGATAAGGAAATATATACAAATATGTATAAACTGACATGTAATCATAAATGCATATACATTGAGACAAATATAGACACAGGCATGTGAACAGAAACGATATATACAAAACACACATATGCATAGATATATATATACACAAGACAGAATTACTAAGAAAAGAAACATATCTAGTATAGAACACACATGACTATAAACACTCACACACAAAGATAAATGCGTGTGTCTGTGTATATATATATATTATATATAATATGAATAGGCAATATATAATTATATACCAATTCGTAAACAGGCATAAATAAGCATCGAGAATTTATCCATCTGAGACTGGGCCCAAATTAAGGACCTAATAAATAAGCATTAAAACCTAAGGACCTAATAAATAAGCATTAAATAAGGAAGAAAGCTTTGTAAGTGTTTCATGTTATTTCGTTTTAAGATTTAGATTATCCAAAATTAAAACTTACCTGTTCCTTCGGGTCGGCTTCCTAAAGTTTTAACCCAAATTAATTGTCGAGTTTCCAGTCTAACGCTCAAGGTTCGTTTCTCAGGTTTCTTCCTTGGGAAGAATAAACCGACCACTAATCCACGTTCCAAGTCCCGAAGAACTGTATTGATATCGTTCCCCATTCCATTAGGCATACTGAGGGGAATACCAGCCATGTTTGGCTAAAAGAGGCTTCTTTTTCTTCTCAAAGTTATTATTTCTCCTCTAGGGTTATTTGGAATTGGTTCGGATACAATTTTATGAGTATTCCTTTTAGTCTTTCCAATGTCAAATATTTGTTTTCCTTTCCTGAACATTCAAACTTAAAACACCCATCCATACATAATACATGATATACATATATATATATATGCTCGCTATATATATATATATAGCGAGCACTTGCTACGTTCGTTGATGACGGCGAATAGTGTTGTTGAAAAAAAAAAGATATGTATAAAAGCTTTGTTGAGGTTGATTTCTCATAAATAATATAAAAACTGTGCGTCGTCCTCTCCACTCTGTATTAATGTACGGTGCGTGTGAGAGTGTGAATGGAGCAACAGGTAAAGAGTTCCTAATTTGCCTAGAGGCTCCGCATTTTTATAGCAGCATCATAATAGGACCAGAGAAAAATATTTCCATCAGTTAACCGAAAAGGACGACATCGAATCTAAATCCCCCCCCATAATAACAGATATGAAATAGATTTAAAAAGAAAGTAAAGGAAAACGAGAAACAATATCTTACAAACAAGAAGAACATAAGACGACAACAAAAGACCGTTGTTAGCGGGCTGGAGGAAGAAGAAAAAAAACTAACAGACTCTTGGCCGCCTTTTCTTGCTTATCTCTCTCTCTCTCTCCCACTCTTACTCTTTCTCTCTCTCTCTCTCTCTCTATCTCACAAACACAGAAGTGCGCGCACACTCACCTACACTAAACTGTTGCTTGTTGTTGTTCAAATTCCCCAAATACATATATATATATATATATATATATATCTTAATACATACACACAAGCTGAATGTATTTTTTCATATATCTATGCACACTCGCACACACACACACACACATTCACACACGCACTCACATCGGATCGGTTCTGACCGAAGTATCCGATCGGGACGAAATACTTTTTCGATGGAAATAGACTTCTTAATAGCACTAAGCAAAAACAAAACAAAAAAAAGTCTTTTCTTCTCCCCTCACTTCTTTCTATGGTTTTCTATATCTTTTTATGTCTCTCCTTCGTTTGTACTCCGATGCTGGCGAGTATAATAATGATGTCAGCTGCCACCATCCACAACTAGTTCTCTCTCTTATTGTTAACTAGAACCAGTCCCAGCTCGTCGTCGTCGTCAACACTCTTACCACAATTTTCATCACGGCGGCGATGTCTGCAGTAGCATCAAATGTCTCAGTAAATATATAATAATAAGTTGGGGCAACTTTCGGGGATTATCCTACGAACCAACTGGTGTAAATAATTGTTCATAGAGAACAGCTTGAACAGGAGTTCGTGCCCGGAGCTTTTCGTCAAAAAGTCACGTTAGCTTGTCGCCCGAGTTCTCTCTCTCTCTCTCTCTCTCTCTATTATCTATTTATCTATCTCTTCCTCTCTAAATTTCTTTCCTGGAAAGTGCTTCAATAAATTCTGACTTAAACATTTTTTTTTTTTTTCGTATGAGAAAAAAAAAATAACGAGTTTGTTTATCTGGTTTCAGTCAAAACGGCTTCAGCACCGCCTATATATATATATATATATATATATATATATATATATATATATATATATATATATATATATATATATATATATATATATACATATGCATATATATATATATATATATATATATATATATATATATATATATATATATATATATGCATATGTATACATATATGCATATATATATATGTGTATATATATATGCATATGTATATATGCATGCATATGTACACAGGCATATATTTGTATATATATATGTATACATATATATATATATATATATATATATATATAGATATATATATTCATCCTTTATATATATATATATATTTCATCCTTTCGGGGTCGATAAATTAAGTACCAGTTATGCACTGGGGTCAAGGTAATCGACTTAATCTGTTTATCTGTCCTTGTTTGTCCCCTCTATGTTTAGCCCCTTGTGGGCAATAAAGAAATGATATATATATATATATATATATATATATAACTTTGATAGATTTCAGCCAGGCCATGTCTAACTTAACAGCACCACCTGGTGAAGTCTTTTAGTCATATATGGAGCACCATAGCCCACTCTATCCGGGTGTAGGAGGTTGGTCCGGGATTTTTTGAAGAAATTTGTCCAGTAAACATTTGAATTTTATGGGATCCACTTCTGTTTTGATGTATTTTGGTATGGTATTCAAGAGAGCTGGACCGGTTGAGGTAAAATAATTGTGATGTAATGTTGCTATGTGTCCTGAGTTTGATTTTTGTTAGTAGGCGGATAGCACAGGGGCCAAGTCTTGGATGGATTTTAAAATTGATGCCAACATCATTTGTACAATATTGATGGAATATTTTCCACATAGCACAAGTGATGTAGCGCTCCTGGCGGCGTTGGAGAGAGTAGAGATTGAGTCTTTTTAGTCGACCCCAATAATCAATGCCTCTCATGCTGTCTGTCTTTCTTGTTATTGACCTCTGGAGTGCCTCTACTTTCATAATGAGTTGCTTCGTATGGGCGGACCATGGTGGGCAACAGCATTCAAGGTGGGGTTGGGTAAAAGTAGAGTAGAGAAGGATGAGGGTGTCAGCAACTCTAGACCAAAAAGTTCTCAGAATCCAGGAGCACATCTTGCGGACCAAGACAACCTTGCTCTTTGCGTGGGAACTCCAGCATAGGTTGTTAAACAATTATTCCAAGATCGATCTGTGGTGTTGTTGGATGACACTAGGGAGTCGCCCGAGGGTAGAGCATATGGTAATTTCAGAGTTTCCCCTTTTCCAAAGTGTATATATGCATACACACACACACACACACACACATATATATATATATATATATATATATATATATATATATATGCATATATATATAGAGAGAGTTTTAGGGGAAAAAAAACAAGGTTCATGAAAATCCACCATCGCATATAGGAAAATTAATAAGTAAAAGCACAATAAATAAGTATAATATAATACTTTATTATCCCTAATATTATTATTATATATGCATATATATATATATATATGGATATATATATATATATATATATATATATATATATATATATATATATATATATATATATATATATATATATATATATATATATATATATATATATATATATATATGTATATATATATATATATATATATACATATATATATATATATATATATATATATATATATATATATATATATATATATATATATATATATATATATATATATATATATATATACATATATAAATTCAATTAAAATATGGGGTAAAAAATCATATATTAATTAATATCGATTTATTACCAGGAAGCTAGCACATTTAAAGAATCAAAGAGATTCAGAAACAATATCTGCGATCTCAGGGGATTAAAGTATATTTTTATATATAATGTTGACCACTCACATGGACATCTAATGTGCTACAAATAGAGGATATATATATATGGATTTATATATTTATATATATATATATATATATATATATATATATATATATATATATATATATATATATATATATATAGATAGATAGATAGATAGATAGATAGATAGATATGCATACATGTATATATGTAAATAGATATGTGTGTTTGTGTGCGTGCTCGTGTGTGTGTGTGTGTGTGGATGTGTAAATACAAGCAACACCAGTCAATGCCAAAGCACACATCTTACAGCACCATCATCAAATCAAGTTTCACAGTTTCTTCGCATGTAACCTGGAATACTAGAATCTGTCGCTCTTCTCAATGTGAGAGATGGTGCCTCAATCATGACCGTCCCTTCACTCATCTTCCAAGGTCTCGATACACTATTCAAAACATGGCTTCAGGCTAGCACTAAATCCATGTAGAAACATCACTTACATTGGCAGTGCAGGTCCAGACCTTCCCCAAAACTCAGATGCCACCCAGGTATTCACTGCAAACCATAAAACCTCAACCATATCCAACAGTGCAACCATTACAACTCCAGGCACAAACCCCTTCCAAGAAAATTTTGCTTTAGCCATGATGAATCAAGCAAAAGAAATCAAACACAAATTTCTAGCTCTCACACAGAATCAACCACTGCTGCTACCCCAGTGTACAAATACACACTATTACTGCCATGAGCCCACAAACCCAACTCCATAATAATGTTGAATGTACAAGGTCACAAATTAATCAAACATATCATAAGCCAGAGTTCCTTGCGCACACAAGAGAAAAGACAATATATGTAAGACTAAGGGAAACTCATCTGACCCCCAGACACATTGGATGTAGAAATATGTCGGGTTATCTACTACGCAGAACTAACCACAGAATAGGGAAATCAAGAGGACTAAGGTTCTTCATTTCTGAAGACTTAGTAAAAAGTCTCCTCCACCTCCTCCTCCTCCCCCTCCTCCTCTTCCTCCCCCTCCTCCTCCTCCTCCTCCTCCTCCTCCTCTTCCTCCCACCACATAGTGTGCAATGCACTGATGACCCTTGTGAAAAGCATCACTTGGATCTTAAGCATTACCGACTGTCCTCCTGATGCGGTTAACCATGGAGATCGCTTCGGGGATGCTTTGTTGCTTCGTAAGTCAGACTCTAAGCGATGCCAACCCACAGACCAATTTACTTTTTAAGATGGAACTTTAATTTCCCCATTTTCCACTGAGGGCTATATCTAGCCTGGAACTGAACAACTAAACTGGAGAGGTTTGAATATTCTTCTTGACACTACTAAAGACTTCCGCATGCAACAAATTACTACCCGTCCAACTACGGGGAAATAACATACTCAACCTTGTCTTTACCACCAATACAGACTTCATTTTCAATGTTCAGATCATTCCAACTGTTATTTCTGAGCACAACATTATACAATTATCTGTATATGGTTCAAAGAGGGCAACACACACAAATAACATCAAACATGGCTCACCTCTCATGAACTTGAATTTCAGCAAGACCAACTGGAAGGAAATTGAAACTGAAATCTTCAAAACAAACTGGTCTCAGCTTATTGGCAACCTCAGTTTTAACAAGGAAATGAAGTTTCTGTTCAAAGAGTTAATCCACTTTGCCTTTCATCCTTTCTGGGTTGATAAATTAAGTACCAGTTAGTTGTGTACTGGGATCAATCTAATCGACTGGCCCACCTCTCCCAAAATTTCAGGCCTTGTTCTTATAGCAGAAAGGATTATTATTATTATTATTATTATTATTATTATTATTATATTTATGCAGGAAACATTTCAAAGTGATTCAGTATAAGAGTTTCATTCATGGCTTCCAACAAATACCCGTTATCATGGTTTTAGTTCCCTTTACCCTGTTTGTTCCACCGAACCTCTTTCAATTAGCTACTGACTCTATCAAGGCAACCTGACGAGAAGAGCAAAAAGCGGCCACACCACAGACGGAAGAAAAACCTTTCTTTGAAGGAGGGGGTGGGGTTAAGAGCAGTTCTAAGATGGTCTGGAGAGAGAGCTAAAGATTCCAGCTAGTCTTATTGAAGTTAGCTTTGCCCCAAGAGCAAAGGATGGAGGAAACGCAAGAGGGAATGAGAAGTGAATACCTGAAGACAGTCACAAGAATGGATGGAAACTGATGTATTTGCAAATGGAGGTGGACTGTCGACAGTTTACTGTGAACATTGCAGGAGTGTGCAAAAGAAGAGAAATCATGGGCAATGTAGAGGCTCCTCAGAAAGTATCCTGGCGATTCTAGCTGAAAAGGGTGGGATTGGTGAGGTCAGTTAGAATGCCACTTGGACATAGATGCAGAATTGCATCTGGAGATGTGTGTGTGTGTGTGTGTGTGTGTGTATGTGTGCGTGTGTGTGTGCGTGTGCGTGTAATTTAATGGATACAGGAGTTGTAAGTGAGCTACTTCGAGTATCGTGCTTCGGTAGTGCAGTTAGTGGATGGGTTCGTATTGCCGGATCTGATAATCATTCTAGATCGAATAATATGGTAACTTTTTGAAGAAATGTAAGAAAAAAACACAAATTACAAGAGAAACTGTTAAGAAAACTTTTCAGGGGAAGGGAGTTAATTTTGTTCATGGAATATAGGTTGTGTCCCTTTAAAGCCCCTGCCACACAACTATGTAGTCTTGCGGTTCATATTTAAGCATCATTCAATTTACCTTTGACACTGACGGAGGGGCCTTTTGTTACCAACAGAGGTACATAGGAATTCTGTAAAATTTCTCCAGCCAGTTCTAGCAACTACATTTTCATAACACCTCCATCTACTGATATATAAAAATATTAATACCAAATCCATCTTCCCGTTACTTAAATTAATATTATTATTGTGGCCAATAAAAACAATTTATTATTATTATTATTATCATCATATATACTACATCCAACTCATGCCAACATGGAAAACAGACGTCAAATGATGATGATGATGATGATGATGATGATGATAATGATGATGATATGTACACATATACATACATACATACATACATATATACATACATACATACACACACACACACACACACACACACACACACACACACACACATATATGCATAATATATTATATAATAAAATATGATATGATTTATAATATATATACAAAATTAAATTAAGTACCAGTTGCGTACTGGGTCGAACTAATTGACAGGCCCCTTCCCCAAAAATTTCGGGCCTTGTACCTAGCGTACAAAAAAAAAAAGAATATATATACATATACACAAAATAATATAAAAGTATATATGTATGTATGTATGTATGTACGTAAGTGCATACGTATATATGTATGTATGTATATATGTATGTACGTAAGTGCATACGTATACATGTAAGTATGTATGTATGTATGTATGTATATGTATGCATGTACATAAATTTGATCAGTTCATGTTTTAGCCACTGCCAGGTTGTGTGTTTAACTTGTTCACTGAACACCGCCGCGAATTACCCCTTGTTTTTCTTTTTTCAAAAAAACCCCTAAATCACAAAATAAGGTAGAGAAATCTGCCCTATTTTTCAAATCCTGGCAGCAACACTGTAGCTGGAAGCAGGCTAATAACCTAATTCTACACTTTATCCTATTCAAGAATACAAAACACACACAAAGTAAAAAAGAAACACTACTTTCCACCAGCACACCAGGGTCAGCACTGCGTGAACGACAGTGCTCACTCTCCCTAGCGTGAAGCTTTCTATTTCAGACATGTGAGCATGCGCACAACAGCCAAACACTGCGTCACTGGAACTGTGTAGCATACAGTTCTATACAAGGATTTTTGTATTTTTTTCATAAACTGGGGGATGGCTACTGACATTAAGCTTAACGATTATATAATGTATAAGTATAAAGAAAAAAATTAAAGAGAAAAAGGAGTCATTATATTGAATGTTATCGATAATATTATTTACATTATTTACATTTGACGGATATTTGTCCTCATCTTGATTGTTGCTAACACAATGTTTTGGATGATATGCCCTCTGGCCTTCATCAGGTGTCTTGGGGAAATTTCGAACCTGGGTTTTCATTCCTAAGGTATTTTTCGATGTTATTATTATTATTATTATTGTTATTGTTCAGGTCACTGCTTAGAATCGAACTCGGAATCTTGGGGTTAGTAGCCTGCGCTCTTAACCACTACGCCATATGCCCGTGGCGTAGTGGTTAAGAGCCCGGACTACTAACCCCAAGATTCCGAGTTCGATTCCAGGCAGTGACCTGAATAATAATAATAATAATAATAATAATAATAACATTGTAAAATACCTTAGGAATGAGAACAAATTCGAAAATTCGAATGAGAACAAATTCGAAATTTCCCCAAGACACCCGAAGAAGACTGGAGGGTGTATCAGCCGAAACAACAAACAAGAGGAGGGTTCCTTGGAGGAGGGTTCCTTGAACACCCAGAGGGGCTAAAAGGTGGACAAGCTCCTTGTGAGCCTACAGCCATCCATTTGGGGGAAGGGCAATGGCAAACCACACCAATGTCTTTGTCAAGAGAATGCTAAGAAAATTAGAACAAGGAAATGCTATGGCTTCATCTGACGGGAGAACTCGTGCTCAATCGGGAGGACTTTTGTTGCAGGTTCCTCAACATGCTGCCAAAAATGTATGGCATTTGATGACAATGTATAACACTGGCAGTCCAATAGACAAGGCATTGCACTTCTATAAACATATTAGATGTCAGCCTCAGTTTCTACATTGCAAGATAACTCCAAGAGAAATCTAATATATTTAATATACTTTCATTAAGAACAATTCTGGGATATTTAGAGCTGCCTTTCAGTCTGGACAATGTGGAGTATTCTGCACACACACACACACACAAACACACACACAAAACACACACATACACACACACACACATACACACACAAAACACACACACACACACACAAAACACACACACACACATACACAAAACACAAAATACACACACACATACACATACACACACACACAAAACACACCCACACCCACACATACACACACATACACACACACACACACACACACACATTAATCGACACCACTCTAACGTCATCACTTATACTATTTTCATTGCAATTACCACCATGGCTACTACTACTACTACTACTACTACTACTACCACTACCACTACCACCACCACTACTACTACTACTACTACTACTACTACTACTACTACTGAACAATGATTTATCATCACTGATATCCCCTTCATTACAATTATTACGTCCACTGCAAGCCACAATTACTATTCAGTACAATCACCATCGTCATCATCACTACCATCTACTACAATGATAACCACCACCACCACCACCCACCACCACTACCACCAACCACCACCACCGCCGCCGCCGCCGCCGCCACCACCACCATTATTATCCCCCCCCCCCCGCTGCCACCGACCTCAGCCAACCACTCTGGACATCGGCAAAAACGAAGCCAATTTCCTTCTTGTTTTCAATTCTCGAATTAATATCATTAGGATAACAGCTGTCGGTGCCAGTCCTAGATTTCTAAGTGTGGGAAAAGGAGAGATGGAGAAGAAGGAGGGTGAGAGGGAGAAGGAGAAGGGGAGGAGGAAGAAAAGGAAGAAGAAGAAGAAGAAGAAGAAAGAGGAGGAGGAAGAAGAAGAAGAAGAAGAAGAAAACAAAAAAGAGAGAAATAGAAATTCTCCGTCCCCAAATCTTAAAAGTAAATAAAACAGAGGAAACAATATATTCTCCCTTGTTGCATCAATGATTTCCCCCCATTTCAAGCTCGAAGCAAGTGGGGGTACAGTTTAATCCATACACAACAGACAGACAGACTGACATAGATAGATAGATAGATAGATAGATACATTTCTTTTATTAGCCACACAGGGCTTTACACAGAGAGGACAAATACAATGTAGAGCTTTTCTTTTTGGGAGGAGGAAGGAGAGAAAGAAAAAAAAGGGATCGTAGGAAAGAAGAAAAGTGGGGAGTTCGATCAAAAGGGATCGGAAAAAAACGATCAATAGGGATCGTGTATCACAGCAATGTTCTCGTGTAAAAAGGGAGGACAGTTTAGGTTTAGCCGTGGAAAGAAAAGCCTACGGAAAAGACCACGGTAACCTTGGCCAATATTGTCATTGTCATTGAAGAAATTATAACAGTAAGTGACTCTCTTTTGCCATTTTGCTTTTTTCTCTTGATTTTTTTTTACTCCTTTATAGGGTTATGCTCAAGGTGGCTCCGTCATTCACCCGTGTCATTCTTGCTACATTCACCCATCTTTTTTTGAAGCATTCACTAGACAAGACTTCCCTTTCTACTCTCACCTTCCTCTTCAGGTGATACTTGAAGAAGCTGATGAGAGATTGCCCAGAGAGGAAAGTCTTTGTCTCTAGACCTTTCATACGCGTCCACCATACACTTGCTTTCGCCATAGCAGTTGTTCGACGTAAGCCCACAGCTCGGAAATTGTGGGACACTGTACGAGTGCGTGCAGAACGGTTTCGTCGCTCTGCCCGCATCTTGGACAGGTGGGCCCCGTGTTTCTCGAGCCATGTCTGTAGAGCTTATCCTGAACGGGTAGTGCTTTTCGATAACACTGCCAGGCCAGGGATCTCTGGAAGTTGTCCATAAGTGCCGGCCCGAAGGTCGTCTTAAACAGGCGGGTCAGGTATTCCTCGTCGACACCCAGGTTCGCCCCGAGATCGTCGTCGTACCTTCCCTCCACTAATCCACTATAGAATGCATTAGTTGTGATGCAGTCGCATCTCACATGTGAGCCCTCTTATGTTATATTTTATGATTTGTGTCGACCGTGCGACGCGTTGAAAGGAGCCTCTTCCATTAGTCGCCATTCTCCTTTGGTTCGCACGGTGGTTCTCTACAACGCCATTCCTGTGGTTTGTATTCCTCAATGCCAAGTTTATTAAGAAGCCCACTGACATCTCTGCATTAAACTAGCTCTTCCTCTTTTGTGAAGAAAGAAAGGAACTCTTCATGCCGACTCCGATAAAAGGTTATATGGACACCATTCTCTAGAAGATTCTTCTCTTTCAGTCAAGAAGCCAACAGTTCTGTAGAATTTTGGGGGAGGTTCAAGTCACGAGTTAGATCATTCACCTTTACCTGGGAGAATAGCTGAGGTAAAGTCTCAACTGAAAAGTCTTGATCTCTAGTGTCATCTTCAGGTAATGAATCTTCTTTGGATGAGGGTAAAGTTATCTGAGGCAAGACATTGAAGACAGGAACAGGAAGCTCTTCACTGAGTGGAACCGGTCTAATGGCAGAGGCAAGATTAGGATAGACAAGCGTTTGTTGATTTTTCCGGTTAATACCCTTCAAATTTAGGTTACAAAAATAGCAGTCATTCACGTGATTATAGGGCTCCCGCCATACCATTGGTATAGCAAACCTCATACTTTTCCTTGTCCCTTTAGTCTATTGTCGCAAATGTTCTGTACATTGTTTACAGACACGATGCGGTGCCCAATATTTATCTTAGTCTCACAGCTTGACTCCAAAATATGTTGTTTTTTTTCGATTTTCCGGTAATGTGTATTCTCCACACACATAACAAAACACATTTGGAGAATTAACGCAACACTTTCTTGAAGAAGACATCTTGTTCCTTTTCTATTGCTTAGTTCACCACAACATCTCAAATGGATGAAAAAAGAAGAAAAAAACAACTTAGAATTAGAATAATGTAACGAATACTGTGTACTGGACGTACATACATACATAGTGACTAAAGGAATGTTCAATAACTTAAAGAAAACTAGATCTGATAGGTTAAAAAGAAGGTCATATTTGGATTCAGGAGACCGATTTTTTATAGGAATGATGTCTATATCCTAAACACTAAAATCCTTGTAGACCAATATTATCAAAGTGCATTGGAGAAGTCAATTTTTATGTTGGTCACTGCTTTTCCACTCGCGAAAAGGCCTGCTGTAGGTCTTTGTAAATTATAATCCTTAAAAATCGACAAACTGAATACATCTGCAACATCAAAAGTAAAAATTGGATGAGACTTCGAAGAGATAAGATTTAAACCGAAAGCTGTCGCAAAAACAAGCATACTGATGGTGTATAGATTAAGATGAGTGAATCACCGTAAAAGTATATCTTTATAGAATTAATATTTCAGTTAACTGTATGCCCCATCTACAATTAAATATCTAATATAAAAAAACATCTCTGGCCTGGATGAACAAATCTGGCCTGGATGAACAAATCTGGCCTGGATGAACAAATCTGGCCTGGATGAACAAATATATCTGGCTTGGATAAACAAATTTAACATGGATCAAGAAATCTGATCTGGATAAAACAACAGAAACCAAGACACTGATGCATCAGGGTAAGTCATCATGTTAGATTTATTCGAAGGAATATACACAACTGCTACAATCTTGGTATGGTGTATTTTCTGAGCACCAGAAGATATCATATTGTGTCAGGATGTCCTCTTCTAGCTCCAACGCAACATAATCAGGCGCACAGCAGCTCGTATTCGTCTAACCACCCAGTTCCAACTGTTTCAAGAGAAAAGATCTCTGGCACACACATATGGACCTCCATATGTCTCAGAAAACGATAATGCTAAAATAATATGGAACTTTATCCTACAGACATACCATTAGATATCACGAGAGAAGCCGGATATAATTTTCCATCACTGAAAAAGAAAATAGAGTAGTATTACCATCATAGTTACTAGATTATCGCCATGGTAACTGAATTTATCAACACAGTAATAGAAAATGACTGTAACGTTGTGCCGAAGCGAGCCGAAAATTTACAGAATTACATCGACCTAATTAAATTAATTATATAATACAGTTAAGGAATGTGTCAATTGTACCGACTGGCACAGCTGGAATGGTAGATATTCTGTAAAGGCAGTGAGGGATCGTCTAAGTACGTCATGGAACATAGAAATTGCAGGATCGCTAAATATTGGTTGGGTTCTTGCTACAGTCGCCAGAGTGTTAAAAGGGGCCGGTGCCAAAGTGTTAAAAGGGGCCGGTGCCAGAGCAACAATCAGGATGGACTTAATCAAGATCACAAGATCAGCAACAACAAAATCCTCACAACCACAACTCTGAATGCCGGCAATAATAATAATAATAATAATAATAATAATAATAATAATAATAATAATAATAATAATAATAGTAGTAGTAGTAGTAGTAGTAGTAGTAGTAGTAGTAGTAGTAGTAGTAGTAGTAATAGTAATAATAATGATAATAATAATAATAGTAATAATAATAATAATAATAATAATAATAGTAATAATAATAATAA